>NC_056509.1:38785254-38792610 GCF_014905685.2 Nematolebias whitei
TATGCAGCTGAAGGTCTTAGGCCAAACTTGACTAGTATGTGGAAATGCTGAGGTTTGCAAATGTAACTGAGATATGATGTTTATTTTGATCAATGACCCAAAAGAAGCAGCACCAGTATCAAAGACGGGACAGTTCCTGGTACAAAGGAACTTTACTAGGTCCGTACTTTTTTTGGGGGGGACAAATGAAAAATCAAATAAAAATCGAAACCTAAAGCAACATCTTTTGTTTCTTTCTTGTTCCTTCATCGGCAGCAGTGAACTTAGTCACACGGACATCTAAAGCGAACTTTGTAGTCAAAGCAGCGTCCATGTTTCTGGTCCTTATTGCGGCAAATGAAACCTGTTCTGGTGCTGTAGCTGAAAGATAACAGACAATAATCATTACAGATTTGTATAAAGCGTCTACCTTAAACAACACACTGATTGAATTTTTGTTGCAGTTTATTTATTTGTCTTTACCTTTTCTAACATTACATATTTAACTTGGTCAACATTGCAGACAGAATATGCACAGATATTTATTTTTTAAGTCTGCAGTTCTGTGATCATTATGAAGTTGCTCTAAACTAAAATTTCATTTAAAAAAATGTTTTCCAATGACTGTTTAAAAAGAAGCATAATGGACTAAAACAACTCAGAGTGAAAAATGGTAAGCTTACTAAATCCATTTTATGAATAATTATATGTAAAGACAACTTACGCATAGAATTCCTGATTTGTCTTTTCAGCTGGAATCTCTTTATCAGCGGTAACTGCCTGAATGTTTGCAGGTCTCTTACAAATTTGTCCTGGGTAAGCTTCTCTCAGAGACTTCAAATCCTCATAGTCACCTGTTCCACTGGGTTTGTCTCGATTGAACCAACTAGTCCAACAGAATTCACGGAGAGGACCTGGTACCGTGGTGCCAAAACACAGTTTAAGTGAGAGCTCAAAACAAAAACAAACAAAAAAACAGGAAAAGAGAAATATGAAAATAGAGTGAAATAACACTTTCACATTACTTTTTTTAATGCAAAGCAATGAGTTTACAATCTGTCCTTTTTAATTTAAAGTACTTACGTTTTTTTCTTTACTATTATCTTAACAGTAAGAACATTTTGACAAAAGGAACCTAAAACACCAGATGATGCCTTTTGAAAATTCTTACTTTGATGACTTGGTTCCATGTAACCTGTGGAAAATAATCAGAATAATGTTAGTTAGTGGTTGTAGTTTGTGTAATTATTGTCTAAATTAAAATGTGTTACTGCTGTCACTGTGTTCAACATACCAAGCAGCACAACTGCAGCAAACACAAGACTCAACTGAAACAGAAAAAAAAGTATAATAAAGGTAATAAAGTGTATTTTCATTTAACATTATTTTTGCTGTTTTAATTTATAACTTTAACAGCACAACTAAACTCCTACTTGCTGGACCATATTTGCAGAAACCAGATGTCAGTTCTAAACAGCTGTAAACAAGAAAACAATTATTTATTAATTTTCTTAAGTAACAGCAATTCAGGTCTTGGGTCTAATAATTGTTTCTCCACTTTTAAAGAAAAATCAAAACAAATATTTTACCTGTTATGACCAGAGGAGATTCAGCAAGAGAACTTCTCAGTCCAGTAAGTTGGTTCTGTTTACATCTGTCTTTTTTATAGCAGTGAGTCTCACCCTCTGGGAGAAACTCAACAGTTAACACAAAATGTTCACTCCTGACGTCTTCTTTGGAAATCTTAAACTTGTTTTGTTTCATTTTCACAGATCAAATGCAAAAAGACCAGTTACACAACACAGCAGTTCCAGTTTTAAACCTCAAAAGTTTTGTCCACAAATAAACAAGTGGTGACTTTTGAAATTTGGTTTATCATCTACAAACCAACAAGATACAAATTATAAAATAAAATAAATGGATTCAATAAAAATTGGAAACATTTTGATATTTTTCAAAACATTTTATTAAATAAAACGTAATTTACTCACATCAACTCCTGTATATATTAAACGATGCAGGACATTGACAAATTTGTTGAACTGTAAACACCGATTATTTGTTTACCTCAATTTTTACACAGCACTGTGTAACAAATAAATTTGGAAACTAGGAAATAAAATACATTTCTAAAAGATAAATACAAATATATGTTTTAAACAGCAGACCGCAGTATATTAAAGCAACCAAAGCAAGTTTGTGTTCTGATCCATTTATATCTGACTCAAAATTCAGAAATCCATTGTTTGACACTGACTAATTCCAGATGTGCACAGATGTATTTGTCTAAAAAATAACCCTGTGACATCCATGGTTTATTCTTTACAAAGAAAGTATAAGTCTATACATTCTTGTAAAATGCCAGATTTTTGTCATGATAAAGTATTTACCACCTTAAATGGTATTAAAATGTTTCCAACCTTTATTGCTACCTCTAACCTGTGCAACTCAATTAAATACAAACAAAATTGTTAAGGGGAAAAAATTAAAACTGATGATTACCTACAAATGCACAAACTTAAACTAATATTATGTTGAAGCAATGTTTGATTTCATCACAGCATTCAGTGTTCGCATTAATCTACCAGTCATGATTTGACCCATCAATCTCTAACAAGGTCATCTGGATGGATTCTTCTTTGTTGAAATGTCACGTCTTTTATGCAAAAGACTTCTTCAGACTGAAAATTTCTTCAGTCTGAAGAAGTCTTTTCAAATTTATGTCAGAGCTGTGCCTTGGCCAGTCCAAAACTTTTTTTTTTTTTTCCCCAGGTGAAACTATTCACATGTTGATTTGGATGTGTGCCAGGGGTCATTGTTTCTTGAAAGGTGCTCTTCACCTTAAGCTTTCTAGCGGACTTAAGAATGTACCTGATGTATGATGAGTATCAGTGGTGTTCTTCTTACTAGAGGGCAAACTGACCTCATTTCCTAAAATGAATTATTAAAATTTAATAGTTTTAATTTGATACTATTTCTATGTTAACATGTGATTCTTGACCTGCCATTGTGTATCTGTTCCTTCTTCCTGTTCCCCTCAAACCCAGCCGGTTGAAGCAGATGGTCGCTTGTCCTGAACCTGGTTCTGCTAAAGGTTTCTTCCTCGTGAGTCAGTTTTTCTTTTCCAATGTCACCTTCATGCTTGATCAAGATGAGAGTTCTGTGATGGAGTGAAATTCAAAGTAGTCTGCTCCTCAGATAAATAGTTAATTTATTATTTTATATTAGAACGTTTCTGTTCAGTGCCCTGAGATGACTTTTGTTCTGACTTGGCGCTATATAAATAAACTGAATTGAATTTTTATACTTTAAATTCCAAAAAAAAAATATTTGATACAACTATAGAAAAAAATGTGTGAACTTCTCTGATTTAATGACTAAATTAAAAGCTTACTGTATAAATGATAAGAGGGGAAAGAAAACAACCAAAAAGGTTTGCTCCATGAATAACTTTATTTGATGTTGATTTTTCTCCCTATAAAAAACATGATCTATAATGTATAACATAATACATAATATTATACATTATATTATATCACATATTAATAATTATATTATTATTAACAAAGGAATTTCATTAGGTCAGTACTTTATTTGACACAAATGAAAATGAATCAAAGAAGAATCAAAGAAATCTAAAGCCACGTTTTTTTTTTTCCATCATTGGCAGAAGTGAACTTAGCCACGAAGTCCACATGGGCATCTAAAGCGAACCTTGTAGTCAAAGCAGGATCCATGTTTCTGGTCCTTATTGCGGCAAATGAAGCCTCTTTTTTTGTCGTAGCTGAAAGATAACAGACAGTAATAAAATATTGTTTAAACTGATTTAATTTTTGTTGCCGTTCCTTTTTTTGTGTTTACAGCATTAAACATTTTACTTGGTCAACATTGCAGACAGAGTATGCACATTTCTTTTTTATTTTTAAGTCTGCAATTCTGCCATCATTGTGAAGTTACTCTAAACAAAAATTTCATCTTAAAAATGTTTTCCAGGGACTTTTTAAGGAGTAGCTTAATGTACTAAAACAACTCGGAGTGAAACATGGTAAGCTTAGCCACTCCTTTTTATGAATAATTATGTTTATGAACAACTTACGCATAGAATTTCTGATGTGTCTTTCCAGCTGGAATTTCTTTATCAGCAGTAACAGCCTGAATGTCGATAGGTTTCTCACAAATTTGTCCTGGGTAAGCTTCTCTCAGAGACTTCAAATCCTCATAGTCACCTGTTCCACTGGGACTGTCTCGATTGAACCAACTAGTCCAACACTGTCGACGGAAACGACCTGGAGGTGCCGGTACTGTGGTGCCAAAACAAACAGTTTAAGTGAGAGATAAAATAAAATTAAATAAATTTTAAAAATTAGAAAATGTCAAATACATTTATAAATTACACTTTTGCATTTTTTTAATGCAAAGCAATGAGTTTACAAATGCTCCTTTTTAAAATAAAGTAATGAAGAATTCTCTTTACATTTAGAGTGTTTAAATAAAGAAAGAGGAAGCGCTGTTCCCGGGGGAAGAAGAGAAGATGCTGGGCCGGTGTGTTAGTGAGGCTGAAAGCTAACGCTAAGACTGCCAGACTCCAGATACGCTCTCTGTTTCTGTCCAACGTCCGCTTCTTGAATAACAACATGGATCTGCTTCGACTGAGAGTAGGTGCCGTGAGGAAATGTGCGGTCTCACAGAGACATGACTTAACAGCGACATGTCGGACACAGCCTTCAAGCTAGACAACAGACTTTTTCTTCGAGTGGACCGCTGCAGCGAACAAACAGGGAAGACATGTGGAGGGGGAGTGTGTGTTTACATAAATAAAGGTTGGTCCACAAGCTGTACGCTGATAAACAGTACATGCTCCGAGGCTTCAGAGCAACTAACTGTGAAATGTCGACCACATTATTTACGCCGCAACTTTACAGCGGTGTTTATAATAGCTGTTTACATAGCTCCAGACGCTAATGTTAAAGACACTCTGAAGAAGCTAAATAATAACATCAGCTCACTTCAAAACAAACACCCAGAGGCTTTTTATGTGGTGGCTTTAACCACATAAATCTGAGGGAGACACTGCCAAGTGTTTATCAGCATGTGAACATACTAATACAAGGAAACAACACAATAGACCATGTTTACACCAATATGAAAGACGCATATAAAGCCATACCATGCCCCCAACTTGGACTCTCTGATCACATATCAATCTTTCTGGCACCTGCTTAACCCCACCCACCCCCCAAGACGCTCCAGACTAACACAAAGGAAATTAAAGGGATGGGTGAGGAACAATGAAGGAACAGTGACTCTATACTGAAAAATTGATTTGCATGCACAGACTGGCAGATTTTCAGGGAGGCTGCTGTAAAGGAGGGGGTGCTAGACCTGGAAGAATACATATCCTCAGTCCTGTGTTACATCAGTAAGTGTACTGATGATATCACCACCTTCAGGAATGTGAAGAGCTATCCGAACCAAAAGCCCTGGCTGAATGCA
The DNA here is from genome assembly GCF_014905685.2 of Nematolebias whitei. NCBI lineage: Eukaryota > Metazoa > Chordata > Actinopteri > Cyprinodontiformes > Rivulidae > Nematolebias > Nematolebias whitei. The sequence goes on from NC_056509.1 coordinate 38,790,727, forward strand.
GAGGTTTGCACCCTGCTGGAAGTCAGGGACACTGTCTTCAGGTCTGGCAGCTCACAGGACCAGAGGAGAACAAGGTTAGAGCTGGATGCTAGTATTAAAAGGGCCAAAGCAGCATATGCACAGAAGATCCATGGACACTTCTCACAAGATCCACAGAGCATGTGGAAGGGCATTAAGTGCATAACAGATTATAAAGGCAGAGGTACACAATGTCCTAGGGATCCATCACCGCCTGATGCTCTCAACAGGTTATATGCACGCTTTGAGGACCCGAATAGATCACCAAGCACCAGACTCACCTGCTCATCACTGGAAGAAGAGTTCCTCAGCATGACCTTAGAAGAAGTAAGGAATACCTTCAAGAGGGTTACTCATCACAAAGGCAGCTGGCCCAGACAACATCCCGAGGAAGGTGCTGAAAGACTGTGCCGATCAGCTCTGCGAGGTTTTGGCTGACATATATAACTCCTCCCTCACCTTGGCAACAGGTCCCACCTGCCTAAAGACTGCCACCATCATCCCAGTTCCAAAGAGCCCTACAGTGACTGGCCTGAAAGACTATTGATTGGTAGCCCTCACCCTGATAGTCGCTAAAAAACTGAAAAACTGGTCATGACCCACATCAAAGCTAACATCAACATCAGCGAGGACCCTCATCATCAGTATGCATACCACAAGAATAAATTAACAGAGGACACAATCTCCTCTGTTGCCCACACTGCACTCACCCACCTAGAGCAGAAAGACTCCTACATCCGCATGCTCTTTGTGGACTTCACATTTGCCTTCAACACCATGATTTCCCAGACCCTGGAGGACAAACTACTCACACTAGGACTAAGCCCCTCTCTATGCAACTGGGTCCTGGACTTCTTAACCAACAGAATGCAATCTTTGAGGATCCACAACTTCTCCTCTTCCACCATAACCCTCAGTACTGGCTCCCCCCAGGGCTGTGCGTTGAGCCCCCTCCTGTTCACTCTGCTCACATATGACTGTGAACCTACCCATGCAAGCTGTCATACTGTAAAGTTTTCAGACGATAAAGTGGTGGTTGGATACCTCACAAACAACCATGAGTCTAGCTACAGGCAGGAGGTGGAACACCCCGAGAGCTGGTGCAGGGAGAATAACCAAGAATAACCTTCACATCAATGTGAAGAAGACAAAGGAGATGGTCGTGGACTTCAGACAGAACAAACACACCTACCCCACCTGCCATATAGTGAAGTTTGTGGACAACATAGCAGTAGTGGGGTGCATCACGAACAATGATGAGTCCAAATACAGAGAAGAGGTGGAACACTTGGTGCAGTGGTTCAGAGACAATAATTTCTGCATCAATTTGAAGAAGACCAAGGAGATGGTGGTGGATTTCAGAAGTGACAAGGATCTTCTTCATCCCCTACACATTAGAGGAGCTGCTGTGGAGGTGGTCTCCTGCTGTAGGTACCTGGGGGTGCATATATCCAGTGACCTCACCTGGAGTACCAACACTTCCTGTCTGGTCAAGAAAGCCCACCAGCATCTCCACTCCCTCAGGACGCTGCAGAGAGATGGACTTGGGAGCTCTGTCCTGAGGATCTTCTATTGCTGTGTGGTGGAGAGCGTTCTCTGCAACTGCATCACCGTGTGGAACGGCAGCTGCACTGCTGCTGAGAGGATGGCTCAGCAGAGGGTGGTTAAGGCTGCACAGAAGATGTGGGGAGAGGACTTCCCACCACCTCAGACCTCTACACTTCACGATGCAGGGGGAGGCCACTCCGCATCATGAAGGACTCGACTCATCCTGCACACAGTCTGTTCCAACCCCTCCCCTCAAGCAGGCGGCTGAGGAGCATTCAGAGCAAGACCACCAGGCTCAGAAACTGTTTCTTCCCTGCA
>NC_056509.1:38792710-38800250 GCF_014905685.2 Nematolebias whitei
CTCTTTGTCTTTTTTCTGGCATCTGCATTTCTAAAATCCTTCTACCAGTATACCCACTGTCCCTCCTCTGGACATGTCCAAACCATCTCAGTCTGGCCTCTCGACTTTTATCTCCCAGTTGTTCAACCTGTGCTGTACCTCTGATGAGCTCATTCCTAATCTTATCCTTGTCGCTCCTAAGAAGAACCTCATCATCTTCATTTCTGCCACTTCCAGTTCTTTCTCCTGTCTTTTTGTCCATGTCTCTGTTTCCAGACGATACAACATAGCTGGTCTCATCACTGTCTTGTAAACTTTTCTTTTGACCTTTTGCTGACACCCTTTTGTTGCAAATCACTTATGAAATGTTTCTCCATCCACTCCATCCTGCCTAGACTTTCTTTTTCACCTCTTTACCACACTCACCATTTTCCTGGACAGTTGACCCCAAGTCTTTGAAGTCCTGCACCTTTGTGACCTCTGCTCCTTGTAGCCTCACTGTTCCACCGGCCTCCCTCTCGTTCACACATGGACTCTGTCTTACTACGGCTGACTTTCATTCCTCTTCTTTCAAGTGCATACCTCCACCTCTCCAAGTTCTGTTCCACCTGTTCAGTTCTCACTACTGATCACAATGTCATCTGCAAACATCATGCTTCATGGGGATTCCTGCCTGATCTCATCTGTTAGTCGGTCCATCACCAGAGCAAACAAGAAGGGGCTCAGAGCTGATCCTTGATGCACTCCCACTTCCAACTTGAAGCTGTCTGTCACTCCTACAGCACATCACCACTGTCCTACTGTCATACATGTCCTGTACCAGTCTAACACACTTCTCTGCCACTCCAGATTTCCTCATGCATTACCACACTTCCTCCATCAGCACTTTGTCATATGCTTTTTCTAAATCCACAAAGACACGATGGAGTTCTTTCTGACCCTCTCCGTACTTTTCCATCAGCGTTCTCAAAGCAAAGATGGCATCTATGGTGCTCTTTCTTGGCATGAAACCATACTGCTGCTTATGGTGTGTAAATAATGTACTGCTGTGTTAAGCACATCTGTATGTCCTTGGTTCACCAAAAAAAAGATTACTTACATGTGGTGCACAAAGTGTAACTAAACAATGGTAAGTTATTTATCTGGTGCTGGGGTTTTACAAACAAAAGGGTAACATCTTTTTGTCCATACTTTGGAGAGCTTTTTCCAATGTTATCAGTAACCCTACGTAATTGTTTTGTCCTTTGTGCTTGTTCTTTTTCAAACTCAACTACTTATGTGTCCTGCTCATAGCCAATCATGCATCAAAATATCCAGCTCATGCAGCAAATGAATGCTATGGCTTTTAGTTTTTGTAACTTTTATACCTTAAATAAATGTACTTTTTAAATTTTTTTTTATAAATGTTTTCCAATATTAAGGTCTCTTCAATTCTTAAAAAAAAAAAAAAAAAAAGATAAAAAAAATCTGTTCCAACTACAGTTCTGCTACTTGTAGCTTTTAGTTACCCCTTTTGCTACTTTGTTTTTAACTTTGGTGGTGGTGCAGAGGTTAGAGAAGGCGAGCATGTAATTGGAAGGTTGTCTGTTCAACTCCCCAAACCGACATTAAAATGTGGGTGGGATTGGTGTAGCTCCCACACCTGTCGCCACCCTCATTTGCCCCACTTGAGCAAAGCACTTAACCCCCACCATCTGCTCCCCTGGGCACCATAGATGTCAGCTCTCTGCTCCACACAGAGGGCTGTGGTAGCTCGGTGGTCTGTAGTTGCATCAGGAAGGGCGTCCGGCATAAAAACAATTGTCAAGTCTTCGTTTGGGTTAGTTCGCTGTGGCAACCTCTGAAGAAGAGAACAGCCAAAATAAGAAGAAAAGTTTTTAACGAGCTTTACTGCTTTTAACTAGCCTTTTGCTCATTTTGTCTTTTAGCTGATGTTCTGCCTCTTTTAGCTGTAATAGTTAAATTTCAGATAATTTCAGCCATCATTAAGCGCTCAGCATTTACACTCGCGTTGAGAATAAACCATATATTTTTACAGGCATCTGCCGGCGTTGGGGGAGAGTCTGGCCACCCTGGTGGGAGCTGTGCCTGTGGCATTCCTGGAGCCCCATCTGAACGCTTACAACCCACTTTCAGTCTTCAACACCAAGACCCCCCGAGAGAGAGCCAGTGAGTGCTCGGCTTTGGCTCACGCTGTGGCTCTTACAGTCAGAGTGACCGATGTGTTTCTGTTCCAGTCCTGAGCATGCCCGACACGGTGGAGGAGATGTGTCCAGAGATGCCTCGGCTCGACAAACTGCTCAAAGACGTCAACGATGTCTCGGAGTCCGGCGCTCGCTACAGCGACATGCCACAGGTCTGGAGAACTGGTTTAAGATTAAAAATATACTTTTTTCTAGATGTTTGGCGTATAAATGAAACTTAGCCACTTTTTTAATTCCCTTGACTTTTTTCTTTAGAATATGACCTTTTTTTTTTTTTTTTTTTTTTTTTACCAATTATTGTTTTTCAGTGTATTTGACATGTAAAACAACTTGCAACAATTGTCCCCTTCCTTAAAAACAACATAACAAAATTGTGCACATCACCTCTATCATGCGTAAAACTGTGACGTTTAACAAATGGACTATATCACAGAAACCTTTATTCTTTAACTGGAATGGGTATTTAAATTAAAGTAAAATTGCATCTTGGTGTAAGCGAAACGTCTTCTGTTACAAATGAAGTCCAGTTGTTTTTGTATTGAACGCTTTTTGAATTCATCATGTCCTGGATGATTGAGAATCTTCACCAGCATCTTGGTGTAAGGTTGTTATTTTGCCTTTACAAACTATATTTACATATGAGTTGCATTTTCTTGCACCTAAAGTGCTCATTTACAGAAATGGTGCATTTATGTTGTAGCTGCAACTAGGCCTGTCGCGATAAACAATAAATCAATTAATCGCATGATGAATGAAAATTATCGACCTCATTGTCATTTATCGGCTTTATCGTTTCTTCGTGTCTCTCTCTCTCTACTGAAGACACGGCTCAACTCTGGTGTTCTTCACTGACCCCTCCCTTTCTCTTTAAAATCCATTTTAACTGTCCAAAATCGTGTTTTTGGATCGTTAAAAGCAGCTAAGCTAACAGGCCGACCGCGTCAAAGCTCTAAAGTGCCACCCTCCCATTTTTCTTAAAGAGACACGCTGCTCGCTCCCTCAGTATCCATCCTTCGGTTCAAACAGTCTTATACTGCCATCCGGTGGTCTTAAAAATGTACTACATGCAAAACAAATTAAATGTTTTTTCTTAAATTTGACAATAATTACTAATTATTGTCCAATTTCAAACAATATTATTGTTTATCGCAATAATTTTTGAGACAATTAATAGCCCAGCAAAATGTTTTATCGTGACAGGCCTAGCTGCAACTGTTTTTTTTTTTATTTCCAAAGTTCAACCTCAAGCAGCCCATTTCTTGCAGGTCATAGAGGTGGTCCTGCCCATGCTGTGCAACTACCTGTCCTACTGGTGGGAGAAAGGTCCGGAGAACTCGCCTCCTGATGCCGACTGCTGCACCATGGTGACTTCTGAACACCTCAGCATCATTCTGGGAAATATTCTCAAGATCCTCAACAACAACCTCGGCATTGAAGACGCCCCCTGGATGAAGAGGATCGCAGGTAAACCTGTCAAGCCTGTAAGAGAGATTGTTAGCATAAAATAAATAAAAGATAAGTACTTAAGTATACATAACTGTAACGTAAAGCCCAAAAAACTGCAGTAGAATTATGAATCATTTTACACATAAGCTCTTGCTTTTGAAAAAAGACAAAAAATAAATCTCTGCCTAAAAACTGTGGTAGGAATGGAGCAGTATAATACAAATGTTTGGTATTTTGTGAGATACCCCCCACCTTTCCAACGCTGGTCACTTTTAATTATTTATTTTCTGCCATATTAAAGCTAAAACAACTAAATCTAAGAAGATCAACCAGAATGTGTAACCACATAATTCCACAGACACTAAGCCTGCTAAATCCCAATAAAGCTCAACACAGTGAGGGACAAATAACTTTGTTTTAAAATATGTATTGTATAATGAAAAGGTATTTAAAAATATATGACCACTGATATTTCAGCTGATATTCTGCAGGCCCATTTAAATACAATTCATGTGTTTAAAAAGTAAAATATCTTCTGTTGGGATTTAATACTGAGAGCCTCAGTATGTCAGGACTTTAATGTTTCTCGTCTCTGTCACCAGTCTACTCACAGCCAATCATCTGCAAAGCAGGAGCTGGTTTGTTGAGATCCCACTTCCTGCCAACGCTGAAGAAACTAAAGAAGAAGACGGTGAAGGTGAACTCTGAAACTCTGCTGTTGCAAACATCCGTCCCGAGAGTTCATCACCACCTTCATGAGAGAGGCTGTGGAGTAATAATATGATGTGGTGTGAAAATCAACGGATCCTTTTGTTTTTGTGCTCAGGTTGTGTCTGAGGAGGAGCTGCTGAAGGCCGACAGCAAAGGTGACAATCAGGAGGCCGAGCTGCTCATCCTGGATGAGTTTGCCATTCTCTGCAGGGATCTCTATGCTTTTTACCCCATGCTCATCCGTTACGTGGACAACAACAGGTACAATATATGCATTTCGCACACCTCTGTGTTTTTTGTTCAGTGAAACTCAGGATAAAATTGTTTGTCTACTACAGGTCCAGGTGGCTGAAGGAGCCGAACGCAGACTCCACTGAGCTCTTCAGGATGGTGGCTGAGATCTTCATCCTCTGGTGCAAGTCCAACGTACGTCTCACTGCTCAGTCTGACTCAATAATTGTTGTGTTAGCAGATCGAGTCCGACTGAATTTCTTGTTTTGTGCTCCGGTGCAGAACTTCAAGCGTGAGGAGCAAAACTTTGTGATCCAGAACGAGATCAACAACCTGGGCTTCTTAACCGGGGAGGGCAAGACACAGATGTCCAAGGTGAAGATGTGAACATGACATGCTTCAGTCATTCTTTTGTTAGGAGTTTTTTAAATGTATTTATTGAATTTAGATGTTGTGTAAAAGGTGCTTTCACAAAAACAAACGGTTCGTTATACTTTTAGGGTTCTTGGAGGATCCTGTCTGCTCTGGTTGAACCATGTTGAAGTTCAGAACTGCAGCTTTATTTTGATTTTCATGTGCTGATTGATTGATTCATGAAAATGAGTCCATCTTAGAGGGCGTTGGAACTTCACAAATCTTTTATAAAAAGAACTAGGGATGCACGATATTATCGGAATGGTATCGTATCGTCCGATATTGGCGATAAAGTTAAATGTCGATCATTCCATCAAAATAACTCACTGATATAAAAGGCTTCTGTTTTAAGTTAATTTTTAATTTAAGAAACTAAGTATATCTATGAATGCACTACTATGCACCTTTCACTTGTCGCTTGTGAACAGGTTGAGTTTAGATTTGTGAAGATTTACAAATTTGCACTGTTTGAGTGTTGTCATTGTTAGAGAGTGAATGTCATAAATAAATCTGACATTAAACATAAGTTGAAGTGTTGCATCATTTTCAGCTCCCTTTTTGGCATCTGCATTTGGTGGCAGGCCGAATTGACAAAGACCATGCAGAATAATGTAGTATTTTAATTCCACAGTGAAAAAGCTATGTAGTCTCTGTAAGTAGGTCTAGGAAAAAAATATATATATATATATCGGTATTGGTATCGGTGATCGGTCAAATAATTTTTAACATATTGGCATATCGGATATTGGCCAAATATCCAATATCATGCATCCCTAAAAAGAACAAAAAGAGCTTATTGGTTGAAATAATGTTCCCAAAACTAACATGTAGCTTTGACTCCTACAGCTCTCCTGGTTCTAACCACTGAGCTGTTTTGTGTGTCTGTAGTCTGGTGGGGATCAAGAGAGGAAACACAAACGCCGCCGTGGAGAATATTACTCCATTCAGACGTCTTTGATTGTAGCGGCCCTCAAGAAGCTGCTGCCTATCGGCCTGAACATGTGCACCCCAGGAGACCAGGAGCTCATCTCTCTGGCCAAGATACGCTACAGTCTGGTGAGCTGAAGTCAAAAACGTTCCATCACTTTTCTAAATATTAAGGTTTGTTGTCTGTTACATAAGCTCTTTACGTACTCAGCTCAAATTATTGAAAGTCTTTAAGTAGACGGATGTTTTTATTGAAGTTGGGAGACGTACAAATGCTTCACTCTTAAAATTTCCTTACGATACGTATGGCACTGTGTCTGTGACGACGCTGCTTCCTGCTCTTTTAACGGCTCATCTCCAAAAGGGAAAAAGTGTGCAACAATTTTTTGCCTGTTTGTGAAAGTCAGTCTTTTAGTAAAATATATCTTGAACCAATAGGTGGATTTTAATGAAACTTTCAGAAAGTAATCACTGGATGTACATCTACAGCCGACGGACAAGTTATTAAGATATTTGATGTGGTAGTAGCTGAGAGTCATTCCCAACACAAGGACTACACCTCATTTGATTTGACTGTTTTAATTCATCTATAGAGACTTAAATTTGTTTTGAATGACATGAAGATTCAGAAAGTGCTTGTGAAATTAGCTTCACGAGCACGTCCGTACGGTCGTGTTGTCACAATAAAATAACACTTGACTGCAGATTTCGATTCACCCTGTTCCCTCCTCACAGAAAGACACAGACGATGAGGTGAAGGAGTTCTTGCTTCAGAATCTCCACATTCAGGAAAAGGTAAGTTAATGTTCACAGATTGCGTCAAGGTGAAGGGAATAAAAAATATTGAAATGTTACAATGAATGAGTATCGGGTAACATGAAACAGTAATTGATTAGTGTGTGTTGTGATTTCAGTCTGACGATCCAGCAGTTTACTGGCAGCTGAACCTTTACAAAGACGTGGTGGTGACGAGTGAGGGACCAGCAGACTCCGAGCGCACAGTGGACAGAATCCAGAGCATCTCTGCAGCAGTCTTCCATCTGGAGCAGGTAAAACACTGTTTTACCTTTGTGCAGGATGACAAATTGATCATATATCAAAACTAGAAGACTAAATCCATTGTTATTCAGGAATAAACTTTGACTATATTCATACTGAGTAAGACAATCTAATAGTTACACTTCCTTAAGCCTTTAATTTGGAATTAAAATGGTCACCCAACAGATACAATATAAGTGGGGATGCTGTTTCAACGTGACCGTTGGCGTTTAAGTTTTACACATTTCAAAATGTTTAACGTTTTAATTTTCCAGACACAAATGCAATCAGACCTCATCAATTCCTTCAAAAACATTTTCTTTAATATCTGCCTTTATTTTTTAGCTGTTTTTGCTCATTTGAGTTTTGAGCCTTTTGCCACTTTTATTTTTAGTTAGAATTTTGCAACTCCTGGATTTAGCTAGTCTTTTTGCCACTTTTAGCTTTAAGTTAAAATAGCATATTTCAAGCAATTCTTTTTAATACACAACTTTCAGCTTTCGTTTAATATACCGTATTTTCTGCTGTACACGTTGCACCGCCCTATAAGTCGCATCAGTTCAAATATGTCTAATAAAGTGCAAAAAAAA
>NC_056509.1:38800350-38804739 GCF_014905685.2 Nematolebias whitei
AAATAACAGACTTTACAGATAATAAAATGTCTGAACGGAAACAGCAATGGATGGATGTATGGATGTATGGATGTATGGATGTATGGATGGATGTATGGATGGATAGATGGATGGATGGATGGATGGATGGATGGATGGATACTTTATTAATCCCAGGGGGGAAATCTGAGTCATCCAGTAGCATGTTCTAATTATACAGGAAAAAACACATGAAAAATCCAAAAAGAAGCAGAATACACAAAGTTGGAAAAATACAATATGAACAAGGCTGTACTACATTCATGATATATATATATATATATATATATATATATATATATGTATGTATACACATACATACACATGTAAGCATATACATGTACATGTGTGCATGTCAGGTCTCTCTTGCAAATGAGTCCCCGAGGCTCAATGGGATTAACCTGTATAAAAAAAGGTTGAATGAATGTAAATATACACATAAATAAGTGTCCAGGGTACCACAGAGTTGCAGGGCTCTATTTACAGTGGTGGGAGGAGTTGAACAGTCTGATGGCTGGAGGGACAAAGGACGTCCTGAATCTGTCCGTGGAGCAGGGCTGGGACGGCAGCAATGAAGGCGCTCCTCTGCTTCATGATGGAGCCATGCAGAGGATGATCAGCATCGTCCATGATGGATAGCAGCTTACCGAGGGCCCTTTTCGGAGCCGAGATGGAGTAGAGGTAGGGCAGACGACTTGGGATCAGAAAGTCCTGGTTCGACGCCCAGTCATTCCCACATGTCGTGTCTCTGTCACCTAATCCCAAACTGCTCCCCGGGCGCTTACATAGCTGCCCACTGCTCCACCTGGGTGCGTCTCAGTTGTGATGGGTCAAATGCAGAGAACTTATTTCAGCATTGTGCGGGAACATACAATGAGGACAATCTCGGACTTCCCTTCCGCTTCTCTGCCACCGATGTGAGGGACTCCAGCTCTGTTCCCAACGCAGAAGCAGCTTTCCTCACCAGCCTGTCAAGTCGCCCTGCGTCTCTCCTCTTCATGCTGCCTCCCCACCACACAACAGCACAGAAGACACTGGCTACACAGTCTGGTAGAACATCAGTAGTTTTCTGCAGATACTGAAGGACCCAAGCCTCCTCAGGAAGTAGAGCCTGCTCTGACCCTTCCTGTGCAGGTAGTCTGTGTATCACCAGTCCAACCTTTATATTCACCTTCTACACTAAATGTTGGTTCCAACTTGACTATTGGTTTTGATTTACAGTAGATGCTAATTTAAATAAATTAGATTTAAATATTTTTTTTGTCTTTTGTTGACCCTTCTTGTGACACTAAACTAACAGTAGTCAGTATTGTGTTTTTTTTGCAGTCTTGTGGTGATTTTTCAGTATTTTCCTTGTGTTCAGTTTGTTTCTGTGGCCTACCTGTGTCTCCAGCCTTACGTTTCTCAGTCTTGCCACGCCCACTCACACCTGTTCCCTGTTTCATTAAGCGCAGCTGTTCCCATCTGCCCCCGTCTTTATAGTCCCTCAGCTTCATCTCACTCATCTGTTCGCCATCGTTGTACTTCCATGCCAGGTCTGGGTCTCCTACGTGCCTCTTTGTGTTTTTGTTTCGTAATTGTGTCTATTTTGGCTGCCACGACTCATTTATTAATGAATGGAAAGCTAGATTCAATTTTGGGCCTGTGTATGATCTAAGGTGTGTCAGAGAAGGAAACAAAAGGTTTGACAAAAGGAGCATGACTTTAATGTATGAATCACTATTTATTAAACCATTAAATACGGAGAAAATGTTTCGTTATCGATGCGTCTTCACATGGATGCCATGGCAATAAAAAAAAAATACTTAATGAAACGAAAATTTAGGTCAATCCCAGCCTTGAAAAGCAGTGTACAAAGAAAATACAAACAGCTATTTGTATATCTCATGATTTATTCACAATGGAACAAAGTAAACACATCGTGTGTTGACACTAAACTGTACTGTATTAAGAAAAACAACAATAATTTAAAATGTTACTACTGTGAAGCATCGCCTCTTCTTTTAGCAAAACTATGTAAACATCTGAGGAGACCAGCTGTTGGAGGTTTAGTTTCATGATGTGCCAAGTCTTTTGAATTGGTGAGAGGGACTTCATGCAGACCAGTTCAGGGACTCGTCTACATTGAAGCTGTTGCTATGGATACAGTCTGTGGTTTAGCATCGTCTTGCTGAAATATGCAAGGCTTTCCCTAAAAAAAGTAGCTTGGATTTGAACAGATATTGTCCTAGAACCTAGAAGAAATGTGTAAGCTGATCATTGTAAACTAATGTACCCCAATACCATCAGAGAAGCAGGTCTTTAAACTGTGCGTTGAAAACAGGCTGGATGGTCCCTCTCCTCTTTAGTACAGAGAATGTGGCTTCTGCGATTTCTAAAAACATAAATTTGACTTTCCACTCGTCTGCCCACAGAACGGTTTTCCTTTTTGCCTCGTTCATCTGAAACCACTTTTGGATCAGAGAAGACAGCAGCGTTTCTGGATGGTGTTCGCAAATAGCTTATTTATTTGCATGTTAGAGCTTTAACCGGCATTTGTGGATGTCAGAACAAACCCAGTCCTGTTTGTAATGCAGCAGAACTGAACTGTTCAGTGAAACAGAGTCTTGGGACGAAGAAAGCCCTTCCTCTATCAATTCTGGGGCTTTTGCTAAATAAAATAAAATTGGGTCCTTACCAGGTTCCAAAATTATTTCAATTGAAGGAAGTAGCAAAAAGTCTAGCTAAAAGTAGCTAAAGTCTAGCTAAAAGTCAAAAGAAGCAGAATGGTATCTAAACGTAGCATAACTAAAAAAACTAAATGCAGCATAAGAAGAAAAAATGTAATAAAAAAAGGCAAATTTTAAGAAAACAATATTTTTTAGAGTTGAAGAGATCTCAATTCGTTTTAATGTAGAAAATATTGGCCACCACAGCTTAAAAACGGCCATATGAGCTAAACCTTGGTGTGGTAGTAGCTGAGTGTCATTCCACATAAACTCAAAGAGCTTTACTTTGTGCGGCGTATTTTACAAAAAACTTAGCAAATAATTTATTTCAACCGTGTTGTCTGTTAGCAAAATATTTCACGAACAACAGATGATGAACCACAATCTATTTAGAGTGAGTTCACTTTTATCCACCAGGGGGCAGCAGAGCGTCAACCTTAATTTATTCAACGAAGAAGAACATACCGGAAGTGGATACACAACAGTCACCCTGCAGCTTTAAAGGACTGATCAACAGCAATAAAATACAGTGAGTGGAGAATAAACACACAAATGGGAAACAAATTAAGCACATTAACTTGCTGTAAATTGATACAAATGCATAATCTCTCAACATGTGGCTGAATCGACGTTCTTAATTCGCTGTTTTTCTTTTGTTTTTGGTCAAACCGGATTTGACAACAACATGGTTTGTAGGTCGAATACATTTTTAAAAAATCTCGTTAATTAAAAAAGACACACTGTTCGTAATTTTTACCGATCGAGCTAACTTTATGACTTATTTGACCAATGCTGAATTTGAATTGAAATGATCAGATATAAAATACTATACGAGAACATCCGGGTTATGTTTTTGTTTCGCTTCGTTATTATGGTTCTTATATCATTTATAGACGTTTTTCTTGCAGGATTTTACCGTTTTCTGCAAAAATATTAACTTTGTTATCCACGTTTTCAGCCTACACGTGTTTTAAGGACACACCCCACAACATGCTTAGTGAAAATACTGAAAATAAACAATAATAAATAAATTCAGCCAAAGGAAAAGTTTAAAAGTCCTCTGGAAAGGCTGCAGGCCTGTTACTAAAATAAGTGCTCCTCTTTATTTTTGATTGTTTTAGACTCTTAGCAGGTAAAAATTTGGGAAAGGTAACTGGAAAACATTAAAAATAAAAGGCCTAAAATTCCCTGAACAAATGCATGTTGCCTTACATGCCAAAGTTTTACACTAACATCATCTTATGTGGAGGTATAGCAAGCTCTTGAAGTATATATTGCATATGACTCTCAGCGACCACTCCCAAGTTTTAGGTAGAGCCATTTTTGCATTAAGCTACAACCACACCAAATTTAAGCTATAGAAGTGGCTGAGTTGTAGCCATTTTTGTGTGACTACGCCTGTCGCGATAAACAATAAATCAATTAATCGCATGATAAATGAAAACGATCGACCTCGTTTTGATTTATCGGCTTTATCGTTTCTTCGTGTCTCTCTCTTTCTACTGAAGACACTGGATGACAAAAGGTTCAACTCCAGTGCTCTTCACTGACCCCTCCCTTTCTCTCTTTTTTTTTCACGTCTTTAAAATCCGTTTTAACCGTCCAAAATCTAATTTTTGGATCGTTAAAAGCAGCTAAGCTGAGAAGCTAAGCTACAAGCTAA
>NC_056509.1:38804839-38812715 GCF_014905685.2 Nematolebias whitei
ATACATATATATATATATATATATATATATATATATATCATGAATGTAGTACAGCCTTGTTCATATTGTATTTTTCCAACTTTGTGTATTCTGCTTCTTTTTGGATTTTTCATGTGTTTTTTCCTGTATAATTAGAACATGCTACTGGATGACTCAGATTTCCCCCCTGGGATTAATAAAGTATCCATCCATCCATCCATCCATCCATCCATCCATCTATCCATCCATACATCCATCCATACATCCATACATCCATACATCCATACATCCATCCATTGCTGTTTCCGTTCAGACATTTTATTATCTGTAAAGTCTGTTATTTGTTCTGGGTGTCTGTTGCAACCTTATATTATTTTTACTCCCCCTTTGCATGGGAGAGTGGCACATTTGTCTCCGGTGACATTTTCTGGAAATCAGAATTTGCAAAACAAAATATTTTCCTCAGGTATCTATGCAAAGTTCCGGGAACATTTTTAACTGACGAAAATGGCTCGGTTGCTTCGATTTCCTGCAGCTCAGCACAGAAAGGTGAGTTATAAAACGCCTCGTGCTGAGAGTTAATTATTACATTTAAATGGTTATTTGTGGTGTTTTCAGAGGATCACTTTTCCAGGCTGAGGCTTAATGTGATAAAACGACATGAGTCAGCACGGCTGGGCGGTTCAGCTTCTCCCGGTGGGCATTTTGTGGATGTTTCTGACTTGTAAGTACTTAAACCACAAAATGAAGCTCCAGAAAAACGTCACTCATTTGATCTTCAAGTTTTATTTTCTCACTCGTATTCTGTCCTCAGGCTCAACGGTGACTCATCAACAAAATCCAGGTTACCATTTTTTAATGTAAATTGTTTGAATTGAATTATACTTTTTTTTAACGGAGGATACTAAAAAATGTGAATCTGTAAAGTTACGATCTTGATGTTCTTGCATGTGAAATGTTTTATTTGGTCGTTTCGTCAGCTAACAGAAACGATGATCTGCAAAAATGTTTGGTGGGAGGAAAAACCGTTTGGGTTGTTGCTGATAACTTTTATGGCATCATCAATGCATCCAAATATCAGGAGAACGATCCCGGTGAGTCAGCGCAAACTTTTCTGTTCAAAAGTGACGTGAATTAAAAAGAAAAATACATTTTAAATCAAATACCAGCTTCCTTTATTTATACAAATACATAAAGGCACTTCAGAGTTCTGTGATGTATATGATGACGTTTTCTTATTCTTGACAGTTTCCATTTTCTGGATTATATTATATACTTTTGTTCTTGTTAACATAGATTTTAGACTAAAATAAAAATGTTTCATGTATAACACTTTTTATGGAAACCTTTAGGACATAATCATTGGACATTATACTCATCGCCATTTAGAGCCAATCAAATTGCAGATGGCCTCTGTCACCAACTAGACTTGGAAAAGCATAAAATAGTAATAATTTGGTCAGTTTTACAGATGTTACGTTAGGATTGAGCGTGATCGTAGTTGGGAGTCTGTCAGACGGGGTGGCCCCTTTAGTGGGCGGATTATTATTATCATCAACGCACCGACACTTCTTAAAAAACTTTCTCGTTAAGTGTCGCTCCATCTAGCTCGCTCTGAACTTTTTCGTCGGCCAGCAAACCTAAAAACGCCCGAACTTCAGCATTTGACCACGGTCGTGACATTATTGTTATTCAAACTTGGTGATTGAACGGCGGGTTAAAAAGAAAATGGCGGATCGTGTTGCGGTAGAAGTTTCTGAAACTCCGCCCTCTGACCAATGACTCCGCCCCCTGACCGATCAGTAACCGACAGTGCGCTGACATCACGTTTTAGGGTCCAGCTTGGCCTCAATGGAACCGCAGAGAAGTAGGCACTGAAAAAACAGGCCGGTTCCACGAAGAAAGCCCCGTGGAAAAGAACACGGAACCGGCCTGAGCAGAGTAAAGTGGGGCTAAAGAGGAACTGTGGATAAGGAGCTAAAGAAAACATACAGGACTGTGGCCCTCGAGGACCAGGACTGGACACCACTTGTCAACCCTGTTAGTCTGTCAATAAAACATCTCATGAACCCTGGATGAAATGTATTGAATTTCATAGGTTGTACGTCTAAAGCTAATAGATTGGACTACTGTATCTGGGTGTCCAAAAACCTCTTTTAAAAAAGTATTCATTCGATCCAAAATGCTGCTTCCAGAGTCTTAACTGGAGTTAGTGGGAGAGATCATATCTCCCCAGTTTTAGCTTCTCTCCATTGGCTCCCGGTCAATTCCAGAATATAATTCAAAATCTTACTTCTAACCTACAAAGCTCTCAACAACCTAGCTCCAGGGCTTAATTTGTAAACCGATCAATGCTGGAACACAAATAGCGAGTAGGCCGGGTGGGGGGTCTGGGGGTCCTCCCCCATAAACTTTTTGAATAAAGTAGATGCAATTTCCTGCATTTTGGTGTAAAAGGTACATTAACGGGTTCTTAAACATCTACGTTTACCTACATTTGTAAACTTTCTCATCCAACCCCCCCTCCTCCTTCCTTGACGGTTCCGAGCTGACTCTTCTCCACTGAATTCACTGTCCGACTCCACGTGTGAGACCTCTAGGCACTCACCCCCACCGCTCTTTTAGGGGATGGAGATTTTTTTCAAGGGTAGATACAGAAATGCTTCACTTGACGGGGCAGATCATATGTGATAGTAAGAAGTCGTGTTGTGTCGTCTGTTGTGTTTACAATTACTGTTTTTGTAATTATTTTCAGTTTAAATAACCAATATACGTTTTATTTGTTCAAGGCAGCCATATTTGTTCATAGCTTCATTATTAGTAAGTCCTGAGAGTTACTGGATCTATGCAAACAGTTGCCGGAACACACCCTGTCAAAATAAGAGTTCCCAGATCCTGTTCTGGCAGGATCCGACTCATATTAAGCCCTGCCTAGCTCCATCTTATATTACAGATCTTATTGTTGCATATTTTGCTAACAGAGCACTTCGCTCTCAGACTGCAGGTGTACTTGCGATTCCTAGAGTTTCCAAAAGCGCAATGGGAGGCAGATCTTTCAGTCATCAGGCTCCTCACTTGTGGAACAAACTTCCAGTTTCTGTCCGTGAGGCTGACACATTGTCTACTTCTAAGATTAGGCTTAAGTCTTTCTTTTTGGATAAATCCTATAGTTAGGGTTGGCTTGGGTTTCCTGAGCTATCCCTTAGTTATCCTGCTATAGGCTTAGACCTCTTGAGAACAAATTGACCTCATTTCTCACTCTGCTGCCATCTTTACTTGCTCTACTCTATCTGTTTTGTATTTGTATTTACTGTATTTTTTGCTGTATAAGTCACAGTTTTTTTCTTCATATATTAGCATGCCTGCGACTTATACAGCGAAGCGACGTATTTATGTTTTTAACCATATTTATAGCCCAATTTTTGGCTGAGCTTTGACAATTTCATTCATTCTGACATGGAAAATATTGAACACTACCATTTTCAGCCACTAGAGGGCCCTCGACTAGTATGGCAAGCCAAGTGTCTCATTAATAGGTAAAAGTGGCTATTAATGAGACACTTGGCTTGCCTTAGAGACTTATACGGTGGTGCGACGTGTACTACGGCAAGTACGGTAGTTCTGTCCTTGAGATGTGTTTTGTATTTTTTATCTTTCTTCCAATAGAAAGTACATCTGCGCCTGTCATTCTGTGTTCACTTGTCTCTTCTTCCTGTCTTCACAAACCCAGCCGATCGAAGCAGATGGCCGCTCGTCCTGAGCCTGGTTCTGCTGGAGGTTTCTTCCTGTTAAAAGGGAGTTTTTCCTTTCCACTGTTGCCTTTGTGCTTGCTCAGGATGGGAGACTGTGAGGAAGTGAAGATTCAACACAATCTGCTGCTTCCTTAGAGAACTTTTAATAATTGGCTTTTATAATGTATGTGAATGTTTTTGTTCAGTGCCCCTGAGACAACTTCTGATGTGACTTGGTGCTGTAGAAATAAACTGAATTGAATTATTTTTGTTTAGCTGACTGCATGATATTTCTACAGGATGACATCAGCAAACACAGTAAGTTCAGCTTTTTATTTGTTTCTGTTTCTTTTTATTTTACCTGCAAAATACAGCGATTTCAAAATTTCAGCTAAATGAAAAATGCACTTTTGGTTTTATTTAACAGAAAAATTTTGGAAAACGTGGCCACAAGTGGAGAAGAATGGGAGTTTTCTCCGATTTTACATCCCAAAATATCTCGCCCACAAAAATGTGACCGTACATGCGCTCGCTGGAAATAAATCAGGTGGTTTTGCTGAAATACATTTAAAAAACACCAAAAAAAAAAATGATGCTCCGTTGCACAAAAAACGTGTGTAAACAATGTAAATCACAAAATTAAGTAATTTTAGTATAAAACTACTTGCTCTATCATCATGCTCTAATAGTGACACTTTTGAAAGTATAATTTATCCCTTTAATAATCAAACTATGAATGATAAATAAAATCTATTCTTTTCTCTTTAAAGTGACAGTCCTCATCTCAGATTTCTGCTTTCTCATTGTTATACTTATTTTATGCTAAATTATCTTTTGTTTGTTTTGTTAATTTTTTACAGGTGAAATCATAAATAAAACTGTGAACATACAGGATCTTTGTGACATCCATGTGAAGTACGATAAAAACTCCTGCAAAGCCACACGTGAGTATTCAGTATTTAAGTTCTACAGCAGAGGAAGTATCCAGGCTCAGAGATCATTTTTGACGTTTGTTAGAGTACACAAAGTAGTAGTACATGAAGTACTCATGTCAAGTTAAGTAGCCGTTTGAAAGAATTACTTTGTGACATGGTCTAAAACAAATTATCGGTTTTATTTAACAGCATTCAGTCCAATACGTTTGTTCATTTATGATTGCCTGAAGGCGGGGGCAAAAATGTTTTTACACATTTGTGTGTTATCACTTGGTCTTTAGTGTCAGCAAAATATCTCATGACACAGAGAACAGATTTTACTGAGACTTGCAGAAAGTAACTGGATACTCATGGCTGCAATCAGCTGCCCATAAAAACACAAAACTGGCTTCAACTCAATACATTTTAGAGAAATTGCCCTAAATTTATTGTGGTAGATTTTAATCCCTGACACATTCTCAGCGCTGACGGATTGGGCAAGATCCTTGTTTAAAGTTTTGCCCTTAACTATTTGGAGTCAACACCATCTGTCTGTGTCAGAATCTGTGTTTTTTGCTCATTTTTTATTTTAGGTACATTTGTTTTTTTTGGTCATGTTTATTGTCCCCCGTCGACTGAGCTAGAAGATTGATCCATGATGGTCAAAGCCACCACTGGCCACCCCCTGGCTCCACCGATGTGTTTGGTCGTGGATAAAATTGCCTCCACTCTCCAGGATCTGTCAAGCTGTGCTGCCCCAGACAAGCAAAATAAAAAAAACTGTTCTTATAGACAGTAACTTCTACCCACTTAAATATCTTGCACCATAACCGTTAAGGTTTACACATTCCCTGTTCAGACAACTCTTCTAGAAAACTACAAATATTTACAATTCAAATCCCTCCGCGATGGGAGACATAATCTGTTCTTCATTTTGTGCTTTGTTCTGTTCCTCTGTGCCATCAATTCATTTCCTCAGTCAGTTCTACGCCTCAGCTCAAGCTCCGCCCACTACTCACCTGTTCTCTGTTTTCGTTAAACGCCGGTGTCGTTCTTTGTTCATTTGTCGATTGAGCATCGTTGAGCTACGTGTCATATTTGGTTTCTCCTTGTTCCTCTGTTACAACTCTTGGACTGAGTCTAGAAGGCACAGGATGTAACATAAATTGTAAATTGAACACAAAGCTAATTCCGTATTTTTTTTTTTTATAAGTCACGTTTTTTGCATAATTAGCATGCCCTGCGACTTATACGCCAAAGCAGCGTATTTATGGATTTTTTCCCATATTTATCATTTTTGGCTGCGATATGACCGTTTTCATATATTCTGACTGAAAATATTGAACACTACCATTTTCAGCCGCTAGATGGCACTCTAGTATGGCATGCGGTTGCATCATGTAATAGGTAAAAGTGGCTATTAATGACACAACTGGCTTGCCATAGTCTCCCGCCTTTGTTCTGCTCGCTTGAAGCAACCGTCAAATCAGTTTCATTTCACTGAGACACACTTTTACTATAATTTTGAGCAAACAAATAATTGTTTTCAAGTGTTAATCTTGTTAAAGTTCTCCCGTGCACGCTCCTGAATCACTGAAGCTTTTATGCCTCACTGATGAGGAGGAAGTGATTCCAGGAGTGCCAGCAGGTCTGCAAACAAGCAAGAGAAAGGTTGTCCTGTAATAAATCTAGAAATCAGTGGACGTAACAACCTCCCTGTCTTTATTATCCTCCGTTCATGTAGCATTTTGCTGTCACACCAGCTTTTTTTAAATTTTATATAAAACCTTCAAGTTTTATTTCAGCTTCTTTGTGTCTGTCTGCACTCTTGAGTTCGAAACTCTTACACAGCCGAGACACTGTTGGGAAAACGTCTCGCGAGACAGGACAGATTTAATTAAACTTTCAGGAAATATTTATTGGATATGTCTCAATAGCTGATTTAACTTCTTGAATCAACCCAATTCAAGATCGTCGCCACGGCCGCCACAAGAAAGTGCTGAAATGTGACGTTTTTTGGTCACAGGCAAACACAAGTACTAAAAATCTTATTTTTTAGTAAACAAAAAAATATGAAAGCACAAGGAGGCACAGACGGGGTGAGAAAAACGTAACGCTTCAGAGATTTATGGACCGAACAAAGACGTAACAAAGGCTGAGGCAGACGAGAAACAGCTGAGTTAAATTAAACAGGGAGCAGGTGTGGGTGGGCGTGGCCAGACTGACCGAGGGAGCAGAGGCTGACGGTGGGAAAATACTGGGTGAAGTGCCAAAGAAGCAGAAACAAACTCAGAACAGAAAATAAACAACTGATTATGACACTCGAGCTGCACATGGGCAGCACTTGGAGTAAAAATTATGTGAGGGAGCTCAATCTTGTTTGTGCGTTAGTTTATACTTGACATTTTTTTTATTTTTGACAACAGAGTATGAAGACAAGTACATTCTCAGTGTGACAAACGGAGGAAGTGCTTCCTGCATCAACTGTGACAACCCGATAAAAACCGCTGATGAGACGCTGCATCTGCCAGATCTAGATTTTCCTGTAACGCCCAATGGAAGTGAACAAGTCGATGCAGCTGACGCTGCGTAAGAAACGTCTATAATACCGTTCATCTTTTTGTATTTTATTACAACGTTTAAAACATTTCTTTTAACTTTGATGAGGCAACGTCGTTGATGAAACTTCATCAACTTCAGATGCAAAACACTAGACAGAAATAGAACACTAGCTGGATGCTAAAAAAAAGCAGAACTCTGGCTAAAAGCTAAAAAAAAAAAAAAGCAGAACACTAGCTGAGCACTAAAAAAATGCAGAACTCCAGCTAAAAGTTTAACGAAACAAAACAAACAAAACAAAACAAAAAATCTAAAAGATACAAACACTGGAAACAAAAAGAAGCAAAAGACTAGATGAACATTAAAAAACCTGAACTCTAGCTATAAGCTAAAAGTAGAAGACTAGCTGAGCACAAAAAAAAAAAAAAAAGCTGGACATTAACGGAAAGCTAAAAGAAACAGAACACTAGCGGAGCACCAAAAAAAAAACTGTAGCTAAAAGAAGAAAACACTAAAAGCTACAAGAAGCAAAACACTAAGAGCTAAAAGAAGCTGAAGACTAGCTAAAAGGAGAAAAACACTAAAAGCCACACGAACACTAAAATAAGCTGAATACTAGCTAAAAGCTAATTAACTAACCGCTACGAGAAGCAGAACACTAAGACCTAAAAGAAACTGAATACTATGCTGAAA
>NC_056509.1:38812815-38818692 GCF_014905685.2 Nematolebias whitei
AAAATAGTTTTCATTTATTCCAACACTTAGTTTTATTTTGCTTTTTACAAACAGTTGTGAAAGTTTCATGTTTGGGTCAAACGTTGAACAATGCTGCCCCCTGGCGGCCAAATGTCGAACTTACACATAACTGTGTGAGACAAGTTAAATTTAATTCAGTTAAACATCTCAAACATCCTGACTCTTCCTATTTGTGCAAATTATGTTCTTAAATACATTTCTTAATTAAAAAAAATGTTTGTTTTTCAGAGGCATTACTAACTACAGTAAGTTTATTGCTTTTAAGATAAATTTCTTGAATCCAGTTTGGGTTAGAGACATTTTAATTTTTAGGACTAGTTGTCCTAAAACAGTAAGAAACTTTCAGTCCAAACTTTAAGGGAATTCTTGTATTTTTTAATGAACCGTGTACAAACTGTACCGTATTTTTCGGACTATAAGGCACTTAAAATAAAAAAAAATCAACAGTGCGCCTTATGTATTAATTCTGGTTGTTTTTAACTGACCTCGAACAGATTTTATTTGGTACACGGCGCTCAAAAATCTGTCAAAATGAACTTATTTTGCTTTCTGCGCCTTATAGTCTGAAAAGTACAGTAACTCTGCCACGCCATGAATTAAACACGTTGAAACGAAGACACTGCAAGAAACTAAAATTATTTTACATTACAGTAAAATAAATACTCTGAAGGCGACGTATTGTTAGGCCTGTCACGATAACAAATTTTGCAGGGCGATTAATTGTCTCAGAAATTATTGCGATAAACGATAATATTGTTTGAAATTTGACAATAATTAGTAATTATTGTCAAATTTAACAAGAAATGTTTTTGTTTTGCCTGTAGTACCTTTTGTCGACCACCAGATGGCAGTATAGGACTGAACCGACGGATGGATAGTGAGCGAGCAGTGTCTAAAATAAATGGAGGGAGGCTCCTTGACATGACATGGTCGGTCACTCTTGGGTTCGCAAAATGGCGGACGCTCGGTGTGGTTTGAGCTCTTTAGCATAGCATTTGTCACAGAAACCTTAAAATAAATAAATCAGTAAACAAGTTCTCAGCGTCTTTTTTTCAGAGAAAAACAACTTTTCACACAAAGACACGAGTTTCAACCGTGAATTTTGGAGCTTTGCGAAGACGGAGACCGAGGTCGGCCTGTTAGCTTAGCTCGTAGCTTAGCTTCTCAGCTTAGCTGCTTTTAACGATCCAAAAACCTGATTTTTGGATCGTTAAAACCGGAGTTAAAACCGGAGTTGAGTTTTTTGTCGTCCAGTGTCTTCAGTAGAAAGAGAGACACGAAGAAACCATAACGCCCATAAATGAAAAGGAGGTCGATAGTTTTCATTCATCATGCGATTAATTGATTTATTGCGACGGGCCAACGTATTATTTTTATCTTGTAACCAAGTTGTAAAATGTCTGATCTTTCCACGTTTAATTACAAACATAATGAAAAGACGACGCCGTTTTGTGCATCCTGAGCCAGAAACTCGTAGCGTCAAGACAACCGGAGGAGTTCGGTGCGGCGTAGAAACACTAATGGGACTCGAGACGTGTCGTTTACCGCCAAGGTCAAAAGGTCGACTTCCTGTCCGGTTCTGGACGGATCCTCACGCCGGCTGCTGCTCCGTCCAACCCTTCAGTTTAAAACAAAATACACACTTAAAATTGTTCGTGTTCAGCAGTTTGTGCTTCTAAAAAACAACTTAAACATTGTGTAGAGATTTGATAAGCTACATCTTAAATAGTTTTATTAGTCACACATTTAAAGTGTTTTTATGATTTATAGAGAAATAACAATCAAGAATATAAAGAAAAGAGGATCCCAAATGTTTTCCCGTTGTTCTTGTCACTTTTTTAGTGTAATTCCGTTGTTATTTGTTTGTTTTTCTATCCGTTTCCATTTCCTCAGCTCCACGTCCGCTCTCACCTGCTCCTCGTCTTCATCCAGGTGTCTCCACTTCGTCTACTCCTGTCAAGATTCTCAGCTGAGCATTAAAGGATTTCGTGACACGAGTCCTCCCCGTCTCGTCTCGTGCTCACAATCGTTGTTAAAAACAACAAACTTATGTTGATATTTTAGTTTTTATGTCTAAACGTTCAGCTCATACAGGAAGTGGATGCTACGACTTTATATTTTTATCATTTTATTTTATTCCTAATATTTTCCCCATTGAAAAGCTTTTCTTCAAAATCCTTTAAAGATATTCGCATTTAAAAAAAAAAAAAAATCTATTCATCACGTATTTTAATTTTTGTCTCATTGCACTTTAGGTTTCGAGTTTCTCTTCTTTTAGCGTTTAACTTCTCTTCGGTGTCACAGTTTGCCGAGATAGCGCACAAGAATGGAGACTGCACGAGGAGCTCAGAGCAACTAAAGGTTTTATTAATAACAACTAAACTAAACCGTCACAGCAGCAGAATGTGCCGACACAAGGAGGTGAACTGGACGTGACGTAAAAACAAAGTTGGATCGCAGGCCAACGGAAAGTGACTGAAGATAAAGGCCGACATGGAGGAGAAAGTGGCTGCAGAGACTAATGGAACAGGAGACAGGTGTGAGTGGGCGGGGCCAGCTGACAGAGTGAGTGGGCGGGGCCAGCTGACTGGAACACACAACAAAGAAAACTCGAACAATTGCATTTCCTGTAAAAATGCAGCGTGAATTTTTATTGCTGAAAAACAGCTGAAATTAGCTTAAAAAAAAAAACGTGATGAATTTTAGCTGAAAAGGAAGAACAAGCCTAAATTAGCACAAGAAAGCAGAAAGAACACATTTTTGCTGAATTAGGTTTAAATAAGCAGAAATTAGCACAGAGATTGTAAAATGGGCTTAAAAAAAGGCTGAAATTAGAAAAAAAAATAGCTGAAAAGTAGCTGAAAAAGCAGAAACGAGCTTAAACTACCAGAAGAAAGTGGAAAAAGTTTAAATGAGCTAAAAAAAAAAAAAGTGGAATTAGCTGAAAAAGCTAAAAATAGCAACAAAAAAAAGCTAAATAGTTGCTGAAATAACTAAAACTAGCAGAAATGGTCTGAAAGAAGCACAACAAGCTGAAATTAGCATAAAGAAGTTAATTAGGATGAAAGTAACAGAAATTACCGCAACAAACTTGAATTTATCTGAAAAACGCTGAAATAAGCTAAAAAATGCTAAAAAGGAAGCTGAAAAAGGTAGAACA
The DNA here is from genome assembly GCF_014905685.2 of Nematolebias whitei. Taxonomy (NCBI): domain Eukaryota; kingdom Metazoa; phylum Chordata; class Actinopteri; order Cyprinodontiformes; family Rivulidae; genus Nematolebias; species Nematolebias whitei. Next base: position 38,815,997 of record NC_056509.1, read on the forward strand.
AGCTTAAATGATCAGAATAAAGCAGAAAGAACACGTTTGCCCAGTTAGGCTGAAAGATGCAGAAATGAGCACAAAGAAGTGGAAATTATTTGAAAAGCTGAAATTGGCAAAAACAAACAAAAAAATAAACCAGCTGAAAAGTAGCTAAAAAAGCAGAAAGAAGCTGAAATTACTAGAAGGAAGAAAGAGCAAACATTTTTGCTGAATAAGGCTGAAAAAAGTTGAAATGAGTGCAAAAAGCGTGGAATTATCTGAAAAAGACAAAATTAGCATAAATACATAAATGGAGGGCAGCAGCTGCGGTCGTTACTACCATCAAGCTGCTAGCAGGACACGCTAATGCTGCTAACACGATCCTCCACCTGCCTGCACGGAGCGAACTCTACGGACCTGTTCGGCTCCGCGGGGATGTTCTCCGTCTGCTGGACCCGGTCCTGGAGGGCAGCTGCTGCGGTCCTTACTACCATCAAGCTGCTAGCAGGACATGCTAACAAGACCACGCTGCTAACAGAACAGAACCATGCTGAAAGAACCTCACTGCTAACCGAACCACACCGTAGATGTAGTTCTTTTTCAACTTTTGGCGCCTTGTCTTTGTATTTTTACTGCACGCTTTGGTATTTCTTGTCGTTTCTTTTTGGGCGAGTTGAGACGGTTCTTCTCGTCCTCAGCATTTCATTGCATCGTTGACCTTGTGTTGATTTTTGCATATGACAAATAAACCAGTCTTGACCTATAGTTAAACAGCAGAAAAAGCTGAAACTTGCATAAATCCGTTGAAAAGGGCAGAACAAGCTGAAATTAGCAGAAAGAATCTGAAAGGGGCACAAAAATGGCTGAAAAAACCAAACCAAGACGAATGTACTGAAACTCAAATATCGACCCCATCATGTTAATATCGATACAATCCTCCTAGACGATAAACCTCCATTAGTATCAAATGTTGCTGATCCTCAGTCACCCAAGACACGACAAACGTTAAAAGTTTAAAAACGGACAAAGGCAACTGGACGTTCTGCGTACCGAGCTGCAACTTAATGACTTGGTATCAATATTATCAATACTTGGGTCCACCTGCATACTCCGACCACTCCGACGGATCTGTCGCTAGTTGAACCCAGACACAGGCAGGACTCAGGAATAAATATATTTATTTAGGCAACACAAAAGGTGGCAGCTAAACTTACATTTAACGATGAGACGACTCGGAGGGAGACCAGGACACGGAGCCGAAGAGGACGATCCTCAGACGGGAACAATAAAACGCAGACCATAACGAGGAGGTAAACACAAACAGCTGGGGGAGGACAACAGCTGGCAGAGGGGGAGCTGATTACATGAGGGAGAAACGGAGCAGAGCAGGAACAGACCACAAGGGGGAGACACACGCAGGAACACAATCCTCACAAAGTGAGAAGAAACGTGACTCGACCGTTCAGACCGAGGTCACCTTAAAAACTCTGGATCTGATTTAGAGCCGCTTATTAAAACAAACACCCGGGTCGAGTCACGTTCAGACTGTCTCATACGGAGAACAAAATTCAGATTTGGAAAACTTTTAGCTGCTGGGTGAACTTATAGTTTCAGCTTCTTATTCAAAACTTCTTATTTTGAATTTGTTCTCGTTTCTTAAGAAATCAACATTTTCCGAAAGAAGGAAAGAGTGGACTGCTCTCTTCAGGTCGAGGGTGAGGTTCTGCCTCATGTGGAGGAGTTCAAGTATCTCTGGGATTTGTTCACGAGTGAGGGAAGAGTGGAGCGTGAGATGGACAGACGGATTGATGCAGTATTGTGGACTCTGTACCGGTCCATTGTGGTGAAGAGGGAGCTGAGCTGTAAGGCAAAGCTCTCCGTTTACCGGTCGGTCTACGTTCCTGTCCTCACCTCTGGTCAAGAACTCTGGGTAGTGACCAAAATAATGAGATCATGGATATTCAAGTTTCCTCTGCAGGGTAGCTGGACTGTCCCTTAGAGACAGGGTGAGAAGTTCAGTTATCAGGAGAGACTCCGAGTAGAACCGCTGCTCCTCCACATGGAGAGGAGCCAGTTGAGGTGGATCAGGCATCTGGTAAGGATGCTCCCTGGATGCCTCCCTAGGGAGGTGTTTTGGGCTTGTCTGACTGAGAGGAGACCTCGGGGAAGACCCAGGACACGCTGGAGAGACTATGTCTCAGTTGACCTGGAAACACCTTGGAGTCCTCCCAGAAGAGGAAGAGGTAGCTGTGGAAAGAGATGTCTGGACCTTCAGATCAAGATGGGTAGTAGACATTTGTAGACATACTACTGTTTGTCTACAAATCGCTGAACAGTGTCGCCCCCCCCCCCCCCCCCCCCCCCATCTCTCTGATCTGCTACAACCATATGTCCCACCACGTTCCCTGAGGTCAGCGGACCAGTTGCTCCTCACAGTTCCAGGAACTCGTCTTAAGCGCAGAGGTGACAGGACCTTCTCTGTAGCAGGACCAAGACTTTGGAACGAGTTACCTGCTTCCTTGTGCAAATTTAACATATTTTTCAGCTAATTTCAGCTGTTTTCAGTTGTTTCATGCTCCTTTCAGGTTCTTTCTGCCAACTACAATATTTTTTTCTGATTCTTGACCTGCCATTGTGTATCTGTTCTTACCAAACCCAGCCGGTCGAAGCAGATGGACGCTTGTCCTGAGTCTGGTTCTGCTAAAGGTTTCTTCCTCATGAGG
>NC_056509.1:38818792-38822508 GCF_014905685.2 Nematolebias whitei
CAATTTTTTATCACTCGCCTCTGAAGACGTGACATGTTTTTGTCCACGTCTTTGAGCAAAAAATCTCATGAAACAACGGGACAAATATTAAAACTTTCTGAAAATCATTGGCGATTGATCTATAACTGATTAATCTTTAGAGCCAACCCAATTCAAGATGGCTGCCACAGTTGACTGAAATTAGACAACACAAACGGTCAGTTTGATTTAAAAACATGAGCTAAAACTTGGTCTGCTAGTAGCCGAGGGTCATGCACAACACACACTTTGAGCACTACACATTGCATGACATTTTGCTTAAATGTTGGTACTAACCATCGTTTAGAGTCGTTCTCAATGAAAACGTTCTGTTCAGGTGTTTGTAAATGGTAAGAAGAGTGCTTTTCCTTCATTGGGGGGGCGGCTGTGGCTGAGTGGTTAGAGCAGTCAGCATCCAATGCAAGAGTTGGGGGTTCGATTCCACCAGCAGTCACATGCTGAAGTGTCCCTGGGCAAAACACTGAACCCCTCATTGCCTCCGATATGTGTCCCATCGGTGTCTGAATGTGATTAAGCTCTGATTAGTCTTTGTAGAGATCTAGTAGAGTGCTGTAGGAATGGGTAAATGAGGACACCGATTGTGTTGTAAAGTGCTTTGAGTGTCTTGATGAGATAGAAAGGAGATATATAGCACAGTTCATTTACCATTTATTGGATCGTCAGATACCAGAGACCATTATCACATCTAAACGTAAAACTAGAAAAAGATTTGGTGGCTCTCGACCTTAAACTCTGGAGAAGTTGGGTCATAACTTTGGACTACTGTGGAACAACGAAGGGAAACTGAAGAGAGGAACTCCGGTTTAAAGGGACATCAGTTTTTTGCCGTTTTTATTTTAATTGAGAGATCCAGATAATCTGAGCATCTTCTCCCAGCCAGGAGATAAAGCGACACATGATACTCTTGCAACGTTCTTCTCCCCATCGCCGGCGAGCACAAAGTTCATCAGATTGTTTTTGTTTCTTCTTTTTCGCCGCGTCTCAATAACTAAACGAGGACTGCCAAGCGTGAACAGGAAAAGCAGGACGCACAGTGTCAATAACTCGTCCAACGGGTCGACTGTGCGCGTGGACGCCGAGCGGGAGCGTTCGTCCAAATGTGCATGGTTTGGAAATACCTGTCAGTTCTGTCTGCCCATGTCACACAGACCAGCATGGACTGGGTGAAATCCAAGATGTCCGCAGGAGAAAACACCAAAGTCGGCAGGGCTTTCAACAGAGCAAAACATGAGGGCGTGAAGAGTTTCATCCTGGTGCCTGTGGTGGTCTTTTCTTTACAGCAGAGAAAGTACCCTTTCCTCTGTCAGCTGAGGTGCACTGAAGTCTAAAAGATGATTAATAAAAGTAAAAAATATTTAAACCTCGCCTCTATTTGAGCTTTAGGGCTCACTTTAACTCGTTATGGTTCAACTGAATTTAAAATCAGCGCCTAAAGTTTGGCGTCTTGGTAATGAAGATCAAGTCCACAGTTTCTTAGGTTATAAAACGCTGTTGCTAGGCAACAAGAGTTAACTAGCTTTCAGCATCTTCTGCTGTTGGGAAACCAGCAGCTCCAAAAAGTGACTCGGTTGAGGCAAAAACATGTTTATTTTTAGGAATGCAGATGTGAGCCAGCGTTCTTTTAAAAGGAATGCATATCGCCCGCAGCGTTTCATGCCCGCATTAGCGACTAAGATCATCTTACGTAGAAATAAAGATGGATTTGTAGCCGTTTTTAGTAAAAACTTAAATAATCTTGTGCATGATCTCATACGAAATGACAAAGTACGGGGATTTAACTATTATTTTTGTTTTATGTCACTGTTAAAATCATTATTAAGCCTTCTCATGCACTTTAATCCCAAAACCCATTTATGTGTGGGTAAAATAATTGTTTTATTTTATATTATTACTTGTTTTGATCATTGTGTTTTTTTGACATGCACTACTGACGTCTGGGTTAGGGCACTTTTGGAAAAGAGCTTTTGATCTTTATGGGTTTTTATCTATTTAAATAAAGGTGATGATGTGTCAGGATGACTCTCAGCTACTGCCGCTGCAGTAAATTTGAGTTCAATATTTTAAAAACGGACGAGTTATAACCGTTTTTTAGTTGGATGATGTTGTTTAACCGTGAGAGCCATTTCACCATCTTGAAAAGTAAGAAATGTAAAAAATAAAACACTGTTCACAGGAATTGTTTTAAAATGTGTAATTTTTTTTACTCTATATTTTGTATCCGGGGTTTCTAGTTGTGCTTAAAATGTTTTATCTTTTAACTGTTTTTAGTGTAAATAACCGTCTATTGCCAAAGGGACAACTGTTTAAAATATTATTAAATGAACCACAATGACATCTTTGAGATTAGAGTCGTTTTAAACTGGCAGCAATTCTCTTTGGTCTTGGTTTGATTCTCCGTTAGCTTAACGGCGGTTCTTTAGAACAAAAAAACTAGCTAGCTGAATGTTTTTATTTTTAATTTTTGTACGGGGGGTGTAAACATATTTATTTAAAGTTAAAACAGGACTTTGTATGGACTGACTTGCTTTTTGTCGATTAGCAAATGATTTGGACTCTTTCACGTGGGTTTAATTTCCCGGAGGTTGCTAGTTGCTAACGGGCTAATCAGTGAAACCAGTTACTGTCAGGCTAAACTTGTCCAGTATCGAATTGAGTTGTTAAAAAGTTAGAGATTATTTAAAACAATTTACATTAAAAGGAGAAATTTTTTTTTTTAAATCATGTTTTATGTATTTTTAGATTGCCTTTGTTTTTTTTTCTGTCATGCATATTTTGACACAATGCATAAAGTTTTTTTTTTGTGTGTGTGTGTTTACACTTTCTCCACACCTCACTGAATAATTGCTACCTGCTAAGGTAGTTCATCTATCACTGCGCTGGAAAAGTTACATTCCTCAGGTCTCAGGTGCAATGTACGATGACTTTTATTTACACTGACAGACGATTGAAGAACTGAATACTGATGGCAAATCACTCAAAATGTACTTTTAAAGCTTTGTGGGCCATTTTGACCCAAGGGCAGCAGGAGGGAGGGTTAGTCTTTATTGTGTACAATGTACCGATTTCAGTTAGCTCACTGTCAGAAGCAGATAAAGTTACACAAATCTAAATAAATAAACACACAAAGATAAACTCAAGCGTGTAAGTCTATCCTTATCGTCACCTGCAGCTCTGTAAAACTTGACAGATGAACTGCTCTGAAAAATCTCAATAATTTTGGCCATCAGCCAACAACGTAGCTCAGATTGTCAGATTAAATACCTTCTTTTGCAGATTGAGTTGGTTTATGTTAGTAACAATTACGTTGTGTTTGTTAGTAAGCGGTCCTTTATCACGTTTCAACCACATCAGATAAGATGATCTGTGTGAAATGAGCCAGGGTAGTTACATTTTAGAAAATAACTTTATGGATTGTATGAGTTTAGATTAGCTACGTGTCTGCTTTCATATTAAAGGAAATAAATGTACTTGTTGCCAGTAATTCTACCTAAATATAGCTTCAAGGTGGAGGTGGGAGTGCATCAAGGATCCGCTCTGAGCCCCTTCTTGTTTTCTCTGGTGATGGACCGACTAGCAGGTGAGGTCAGGCAGGAATCCCCGTGGACTATGATGTTTGCAGATGAGAACAGGGAGGAATGAAAGTCAGCCGTAGTAAGACAGAGTACATGTGTGTGAAT
>NC_056509.1:38822608-38824505 GCF_014905685.2 Nematolebias whitei
TATGTGTGTGTGTGTGTGTGTGTTTAATTTATTTTCCTCCTTTTTTAAAATTAGGGGGAAAAATCATAAAACAAAGCAAATATACAAAAACATACACATGCAACACGTGTTTATTTTTTCTTCTTGAGGCTTTGAATTCCCATCTTCTAAACACACACTCTCTCTCTCTCTCTCTCTCTCTCTCTCTCTCTCTCTCTCTCTCTCACTCACACACACACACACACACACACACACACACACCTCACACTCTAGTGACGTCAGGGTTGAGTTTGGTGTAGAAAGCCAAGTGGATGAAGGAAGTGGAGCTCTCCACCCTCCAGCCTCCCTCCTGACACTTCTCATAAATATTCCCAGAGGGGGCTTCGCAGCACAAAGTCACACCGCGCGCTCTGCTTTATTGTGACGCGCACGTTCACAGCTAATATTAACTCTAATAATCATAAATCAGGCTTGTTCTCGCCTCTCCGCGGACTGCGGCTCGGTCGGATGGACTCCAGGCGCTGATTTCTGTTCTCCTCTAACTTTACGCGCGGGCTGCCGGAGGACTCCACCTGCACCAACCGGCTGTTTTCCTCTGGGCTCGGTTCGGTTCTCCGAACCAGCGAGGAGTGCTGACAGAACTGCGACTTTTTAATGCTGGAGGAGGAGGAGGGAGGAGGTGGCTGTCGATCGGACGTCTCAGATTGGAACTTTTGAGTCTCATCCCTGATGAACCTGAAAGAGCTGCGGTTCCACTCCAGTCTGAGGAAAATAAACAAATAAATAAGCACAGAAGAGGAAGCAGCTGTTTGAGAGTCTTTAAAAGGACGGGGGATCCATGATGAGCAAGCCCGCAGGGTCAACAAGTGGCTGTTTGGACATTCTGAACGTGAAATCCAGTAAGTTTGTCTCATCTGGAGCTCCTGAAGAACCAGCTCTCTGCAGCAGGCCCGTCCTCTGTGTAGCCATAAACTAAATTATTGTTGTTTTAAATTAAATATAGGCAATTAAAGTAAAAAGCTGCTCATGTTTTAAAGGAATAGCAAATAGTTTCAAGACGCAAACATGTTCTAAATAGTTCTCTTTACGTGATGCCACTTGTTGCTTATTTATTTATTTATTTATTTTAAATTGGAATAAACTGAGACGAATTATTTATTGTTTGTCTAATTAAACTTTTCAGTAAGAAGTTAAAATCTTTTATTTTTTTCATGTTTGTTTAACGAAATTATGACAGGCCTAAATTCAGACTGTAAAATATCCCAACATATCTCTAGTTTGTAAATAAATTATTATAAACAAACTAGTTGATCACAATAAATTCAGTTAAGTGGTGCGTTTTATTTTTTCCCCCACATATTATTCCCATTTATCTTTAAAACATGAAAGATTCTGATCCAAGAACAGGCGAAATAAATGATTGTTTCACATCAAAACGATAAGATTATAATCAATTTTAATTTAATGTATTTTTTTTAATATTTCTATCTTCACCAACTCAAACGTCTCCACCTGCTGCAGCATTTCTCTTAAAACTCAATAAGTGTTTTTGGGGTGGGATCATTTCCTGCTCTCAATAAAAACTTTATCTCCATATTTTCAGTTTTTCTTCAGCAGCTCTTGTCCTGATGGTGATTATGAAATATGCCAAATATTTTCATGCAATTACTGCGCACAATGGAGCGCACTGGACCCCCACAGAGGGAAGTTAAATACAGTTCCCTCTCTCACAACAACAACAACAACAAAACATGTCACACGGATAAAGTGACTCAGACTTGGTTGTTTCAGATTTGTTTTGAACTCTTTATTTCCATCATTTCAAAAGTTGCATCTATTTAATTTTAGATTTCATTTTTGAAAGTTGACAAAAAATGTCCTACTCTTACACCCCCCCCAAAAAAAAACCAAAAACCAA
>NC_056509.1:38824605-38829404 GCF_014905685.2 Nematolebias whitei
ATTAAAATGACAAAAATAAAAAGCCTTTTGTGTAACAATGAGAACCGAGGCAGTTAGTATAAAAATAAATAGAATTGTGAATGGAAAAGCTCTATAGACAGTTAATTTAATTAGTTTGTAAGGCATAAGAGTTGCTTTGAAGTGAGAAGAGGCATTTAATGATGCTGCATCACAGGATAATGTACTTCAAGGATTTAGGCATCACGGTCAGCAGCCAGTCAGGATTGGTGAGATGCAATTAAAGCACTAAGACACGGAGAGGCATTTTGTGCAGTAAAACACAACAAATAACTTAAAGTTACTTTATTGAATATTCACTTGTCTGCACAGCTTACTCACAACATGGTGGCAGTTGTAATAGTTATTATTTTTATTTATTTACCCTCTATTTGAACAGGTAGTCTCTCATTGAGTCATGAAAACTCATTTTGAAGATAGACTTGTTTTTTTTTGTTTTTTTGTGTGTGTGTGTGGGGGGGGGGGGGATGATGGGGGTTAAGGGCCTTGCCCATGGGCCCAGGGTGGGACAAATGAGGGTGGAGGCAGGTGTGGGTGTGTCACTTTTTCCATCCACATTTTGATGTTGTCAGTCTGGGAAGATGAACCTGTGACTTTCAGATCACAGGCCCATCTTCTCTAACCTGTACGCCACCACTCCCATATTATGTTTATGTTATAAAGAATTAAATGTTTTAACCAGCAAAGTGTTCTACAATGCTCAGCTACACACTTCATTGATATATTAAACATAAAAAATGAAAGCAACTGATAAAGAACTTGAAAAGTAAAACTACCGGGGTGTAGCTTTTAGTTGCATTAAAACAATGGTTCCTAACAATGGTCCTTGAGGAACACCATCCTGCATGTTTTAGTTGTTTCCCTACTTTGACACATCTGATTTAACAGGCTTCTGCAGAACACGAGGATGTAATTAAATCACTGAATCAGGTGTGCTGGCGCAAGAAAACAACTAAAACATGCAGGATGGTGTTCCTCAAGGACCTGGGTTGGGAACCACTGCATAGAGAAGGCTGCACTAGCTCAGTGGTCAGTGCTGAGGTTTCAAAATCCTGAGTTTCCAAGTTCAAGCCCAGGCTACATCTGGAAGGACATATGACAAAATCAATTGCCAAATCTGTTATAGTTTGCTTGTGGTGACCCCTGCAGAAGAGAGCAGCTGAAATAAACAACAAAAACATATTCAATGGTTAATTTTAAAATTCTCCAACTTTGTCTTTTTTAAATGTTGCATTGAAGACATTTTTATTAGTAGCTATAGAGTGATCCGTACTGGCAGCGCAGCAATTTTGCATTTCCCCACATTGGATCATTTAGTCGCTCTGTTTCAAAATTTAATGCCATAGAGGCCAGTTTTAGTTGTAGAGATGAAATGTTGCATCAGCAAGAATGGACGTATGAATAGCTGCAAACCTGTGGGAGAATCAGGGAGCTTTTTATCACCTTCTCAAGCTGCCGAGCTGAAATAATGCCTCTTCTGTTATCCACATCGCTGACGTGCACCAGGCAGGTCTGAGGGGATATCCTGCTGGTGAAGTAAACGCATTCATCCTGCTTGCGGTGGTATTGGTGACACGAGATTTACAAAATGTTCCACACGTCTCCACTCGCCTCCACCTACACTCTCTAATGGTCCTTAGATCCTCTGTTGTTTCAGAAAACAGGGAATTCTTACAAAGGTGCCAACGTGAGTAAAGATTTTCCATTAGACTCAAATCAGCAGAATAAATCAAACACTGCACTTGTTGCAATCAAAGTAAAACAAGCTGAGCTCACTTCAGTGGACTAAATGTTTCACATCTGGAAGTTTTTTTTTAAAGGTAATAAGATTTATTTCAGTTTTCTTTAATCTGCTTTGTACTTAATTCCTTTAGCATTGTGTCGTTCTGACTTTAGCCTTTAAATGAAACGAACAGCCTACGTGCTTCAACAAGAAGATGGTTTAGAAAGCTGATTTCTCAACATCCATCTCAATGACTTAAGCAAAGTTTTTAAACCACCGTGAAACAATTCTGTGGGCTGGGTAAGGAGGAACCATTAAGTAGCCGAAGTAATTCAAAACATCCACTGACCATAATACGCTGTGCGGTTTCTGATTTCTGGAAAAGCAAAGTCCTTAAAAACAATCGATATTGAAAAATCTCATCCTCCTCTTCATTCCTTCCCTCTTCTGTGGCAACAAGCTCCACGTTGGGACAGAAATACTCTGACAAATGATATTAAACTTTCTTCTTTAAAATACATCATTCTGTCTCCTGCTATCACAGCTTGCTCCTTTTGTCTGACCCAAACCACACTTGTGGTGAAGCTCCTGTCAAGCAGCAACGACACTGACATTACAAACCAGAGGAAGCCTGGTTCACAGGCCACCCACGTTTTCAGGGGTCTAAAGGGCCAGAGAAAGTATATTTTGGACAAGTCTCTGAACTACCCTCGCATTTCCTATTATTAATTTTGCGCAGGCGACCAACCTCTGCTCTGTAAATCATACCTGCGGTTTAAAGACTCCCCTTGTGCTTCTTTAAGCTCTGCTCATTGTCCGTCCCACCCATCTGGTTTTCCAGGAGATTCTTCTTATCAACTAGAGAAATTGCATTTCCTGTGAAAATGCAGTGTGAAGGCTTATTGCAGAAGAAGTTGCAGAAAAACAGCTGAACTTAGCTAAAATTATGCTGAATTGTAGCTGAAATTGAAGAACAAGCCTAAATAATCATGAAGAAAGCAGAAAGAACACATATTTTCTGAATTATGTTTAAATATGAGCACAAAATTAAGAAACCAGCTAAAGAAGCTGGAATTAGCGACAAAAAATAGCTGAAAAGGCAAAAAGAAGCCTAAACTACCAGCAGAAAGCGGAAAGAGCTGAAATGAGCTAAATTCATTCAACCTTTATTTAGACAGATAAGTCACATTGAGCCTAGAAAACTCATTTACAAGTGAGATCTGTTTAACACGTGAAATTAGCTGAAAAGGCTAAAATGAACATAAAACAGCTAAATAGTAGCTGAGACAGTAGAAAAATGCTGAAAGGAGCACAACAAGCTGGAATTACCATAAAGTTAATTAGGCTGAAAGTAGCAGAAATTACCACAAAAAACGTGAATTTATCTGAAAACAGCTGAAACTAGCTAAAAATGCTAAAAAATGGTATCTGAAAAGGTAGAACAAGCTTAAGTTAGCAGAAAGAACATATTTGCCCAATTAGGCTGAAAGAAGCAGCAACGAGCACCAAAAAAGTGGAAATGATCTGGAAAAATTGCTGAAATTTGCATAAAACAGCTAAAAAGTAGATGAAATAGCAGATCAAGCTAAAACTTGCTGAAATACGCCAAAAGGAGCATAACAAGCTGAAATTACCAGGAAGAAGTTAGAAGAAGCACAACAATATTTTAGCTAGAAGAACAAATCTGAAAGGAGCACAGAACAGCTGAAAAAAAAAAAAACAGCTGAAAGTTGCTTGAAAAATGTTTAAATTTGCACAAGAAAGCTGAAAGAAGCTGAACAAGAACAGAATGTGAAAGGAGCAGTAAATGGTTGTAAACAGATCTAAAGATATGAAGGCTGTAACATGAGCTCAATTCATTTTCTGTGAAATAAATGACGGAAAAGACAAAATATTTCTAAAATCTAAAGTTGCACCAATACCAAAAGCCAAAGCACCCTTCTCCTGCAGGAACTGAATGTTTTGATATATGAATTGTTGAAATAGCACAAAAATAGTTGAAATAGCACAAAAATTGTGGAACGAGAACGATGCTGAAAAATGTGCAGAAGACAAATGGATCACAATAGTGTGAATGTTTACTACAAATCAGCAAGGATAACAGATATAGTTTTAAAAGAATATGTAAAATTGAACTTGTGAAAGGTCTTGACGAGCTTAAAAACTTTTTTTTTTTTGTTTATATGAAAATAACTTTCAAGTAATTTCTTTCATCTTTTGTATTTTATCCACAGAGCTCTAAAAACGTTTCCATTTTGGCATTAAAGTGTGAAGCCTGGCACACAAGTCACGAACTGTTTAATGTGAAAGTAAACCATTAAAGCAGGGAGGTCAACTGGTAATGCATGCACACATGAGTGTGTTGTATGCCAGTAAAAACTAGAATCCCTCAATGTTCCTGCCATCGTAAGCACCCAGGACTCAAAATAGACACTTTTATTCTGACAATATGAAACTGCAATGTGGCCACAGCTGATTAATCCTCCTTCAGTGCTAAAGAGATTTGCATTTGAGACATTTCCAATCTGTCCACCATGGAAACAAATATTTAAAGCAGAAACCTCACAGGGAATATCAGGCACATCATATCCAAAACAAAGTCAGCATTTTTAACCCCTGACAATTTCATATATAAATATATATATATGGGCAGCACGGTGGCGCAACTGGTAGAGCTGCTGCCTCTCAGTGAGCAGGTCCCTGGTTCAAATCCCGGTCCGGGGGCCTTTCTGGGTGGAGTTTGCATGTTCTCTCCGTGCATGTGTGGGTTTTCTCTGAGTACTCCGGTTTCCTCCCACAGACCAAAAACATGCATGTTACGCTGATTGGTAACTCTAAATTGTCCCTGAGTGTGAGTGAGAGAGTGAATGGTTGTTTGTCTCGTTTGTCTCTATGTGTCCCTGTGATGGACTGGAGACCTGTCCAAGGTGTACCCCGCCCCCCGCACAGTGATTGCTGGACATGGGCACCAGAGACCCCCGTGACCCAAAATGGAATAAGCGGGTAAAGATAATGGGTGGATGGATGGATATATATATATATATATATATATATATAT
>NC_056509.1:38829504-38841689 GCF_014905685.2 Nematolebias whitei
AAACGACACAATTACAATAGGCCTTCGCAGCGCTTTGCTGCTCGGGCCTAATAAAATGGTATTGCTTTATTGCCAAAGAAAAATTACGATTTACGATAAAATAATTCCACATTGGCTTTACTTTTCAGACCCAGATGCAATTTATTGTAATCTGGGACAAAAGGATATGAAGTTGTTGTTGAGCCCATCAGTTCTCAGTTACAGCTGACACACTAACTATTGCAAAATGCAGGTTTTTGTGTGTGTGTTGTTTTTTGTATTGGTTATTAACATAGTGACACATATATTTGGAGGTCTCTGTTATAAAATAAATAAGACAATATAAAACACTTCTACAAATGGTTCACTTTTGGAATCAGCCTCATTAAAGATGGCTGCCACAGCTATTCATCATTAGCAAATGCAAAAATTGCTATGTCAGTCAATTTTACAAATACTGAACTGCAGTTTTGAGTGGTAGCTGAGAGTCAGTATCATATCTTGGCTTAAAACTTTGGCATGCAAGCTAGCTGTGACGTGGTTTTGTGAGATTTCTACCATAACCACACTTGGCAGCGTCCTTGAGTGGCAGGGTGGCACTAATGACCATCAGCTGTTCCTGATCCTTCTGACGAGACCTCCTGCTTTTAAGGCCCTTTGTACCAGTAGGTATCCACTGGAACATTTCATGCCTAATGGTATTGGTGACAGCCACAGAGAGACTTACCCAGTATTTGAAAGTACTAACCTCCATTTTCCTTGTGCTCATCAGTTTCCTGGTTTCCTGGTTCACCTTCCTGGAGGCTTGTGATCCGCATGTCTTTTGCCTGAGCTTGTGGAGATACAACAGCCTGGTAACTTGAGTTCCTCATCAAGGAGCTACAGCTATAGAAAGATTAATCAGCCTTCGAGTCTGTCCTGCCACTCTCTCATCTATACTCACCTGCCTTCATCGTGTTCCTCTACTGCTTCCAAAAATCCTCCATGTCCTCTCCGAGCCTGTGAAACACAATGACCAGTGACCAGGTAATCATCTCACCTGTAAATAAAAGTGCTTACCTTTTTACCTGCTTGTGTGAAGTCTGTCCGTTGTTGGTTTGCTTACTCTAGGCTTAAAACAAATGTTCTTTAACGGATGTTGGTTTTATTTTCAACGTTTACATCTGGGTTTTTGGAGAGGCTGAGGTAGTTTTGTGGTCAGTGCCACAGTCTGGTAGTCTTTTAATCTAAATGCACATGCAAAACTGTTGTCTTTGCCTCAGTAGTTTTTGTGGTAACACTTTATAATAAGTAAAGTTCCACTTTGGAGTAAGCTGTTTGGGGGAGGAATCAGTTTTGTGTTGTGTGTTTCCTTGACTGATGAAGCCTTCTGGATGGAAGATGAAACGTTTCAACACAAAAAAGAAAAAAGAAACTGTCCAGATGACCTGACTGAAAATTGTTGGATTGTATACCTGGATTATTGAGCACGGACTTTGTTGACTTTACAATAAGGTAAACAAAACTAGGGAAAGCCTAAGGAACAAATCTGGAACTAATGGGTAGTTAACCAGTACTTACTGGGGAACACGAAGCCAAGCCTTATTAGGGGGCTACTGGTTAGTTGCCTTGTAAACGAAGAGGAACTAATCAAGAACTAATGGGTAGTTTCCAAGAAAACCAAAGAGGAATGAATCAGGAGTTAATAGGTACTTAACCAATACTTACTGGGGAACACACAGCCATGCCTAACTGTGGGACTACTGGTATGTTACCACAGAAACAGAGGAAAATTTCTCCATGTGAGTTCTGAATAAACCCTGCACCAGTGAGGTCACAGCTCGCAATTGTCAAAAACCTGTTTCCTAGTGATTACTAATTTTATTACACATTAGCTCCTGATTCATTCCTCTTTAGTTTCCTTAGTAACTACCCATTAGTTATTGATTAGTTCCTCTTCGTTTACAAGGTAACTAACCAGTAGTCACCTAATAAGACTTGGCTGTGTGTTCCCCAGTAATTACTGGTTAACTACTCATTACCTCCTGATTCATTTCTCTTTGGTTTCATGTTAACTACCAATTAGTTTCTGATTAGTTCCTCTTCGTTTCCGAGGTAGCTAACCAGTAGTCCCCTAATAAGGCTTGGCTGTGTGTTACCCAGTAAGTACTGGTTAACTACCTTTTAACTTCTGATTTGTTCCTGATTCGTTCCTGAGGCGTTCCCTAGTAGTTAATAAAATTTTGTGTACCTTATTGTAAAGTGTTACCGTTTTTGTAAATTAGACTTTATGATAATTGCCAATAGGGCGTAAATTGCAGTAATATTACCCACAGTTACTCTTTCAGCAGCTGACATTTTAATACTGAGCTGTAAACACCCATGCACAGGACAAACTTCGTCCTCTTATATCAGCATCCATCTAATCTGTATGCAGTGACAATTTTATGGTGCTCATAAAATGCTCACAACTGCCCTAAGCACATTGTATTTTCAGGAGACGTTTTCAAAAGGCTTAAATTACACTCGAACAGCATCAGAATGAATGGATTGGCAGCAAAACCCTGTTTTTTTCCCCCTTTAAACAAGAAAAAAACTTTAAACACAGGGAATTTTTCTCTGCTTGGCTGTGCCAAAGGCAGGAGGAGAAAATCAACTCCATTCAACTATTTGTCAACTCCCTTTAGAAACATTTAATAGTAATAAAATTTATGGCTCCAGTTTCCAAAGGATACTGCCAGCGAAGTTCATCTCTTCAAAAGCGGTTGTAAATGCTACCATTGTTTCACATTTTGATTTACGACTCAATTTTTTCACTGAGGTCTGAGACCGTTAAAGCCCATAGGAAGGATATGAGTATAATGTATGCCCTATTAGCAACCAACGTGCTGATCAATTTGTACATGAAATCAGTTCAATACCAAATGGAAAATGAAAAAGATGCTTTCTCCTGTCTGGATGAGTGATGAAACTACCAGGCGGATTTCAGGAATCTACTGGAACAAGAGCGCAGATTGAGTTACCATATGTTAGAGATGTCTCAGGGAAGTTTACAGCATGAAATCATATGTCATGTCTGTCAGCTATGTTGTTATTACTTCTTATTTTGGTTAAAATTACCATTCTTTGGGTGTGTTTTAGAAGATGAACAGAACAATAAAAATGATTGGAGGGATCATTTTGGGATTTTAGGTGGAGGTGAGTCATTTCATCACTCAGACTTTGGTTCATTTCCTCATACTTCAACAACTATTTTTACAGTTTTTTCCATTACTGTATAATTCAGGAGATATCATAAAATATGTTAGTCATACTATGGATCACAGTTCAAAGTGTAAACCTTTTACTGGACAATGTGGACTTGAGCATAATAAGGTAATTAAATGTGACGTAGTGGAGGTGGGTTTGAAGGGGGAAAAGGGATTCGTGGTCAGAGTGAGTTATGGACCATCAAGGAGCAGTAAAATCCAGTGATGAATTAGTATGTATTTTGAGTTTTTTCCCTCTTTTTCATCCTGACACGAGGAAGGAAATGCTTTTTGTTTTCTTAAGGATGTGCAATTTTCCTGTCTCAAATCCTCTAATGAATCCTCAGGCCATCAAACAGAGGATTTAAAGGTCTTTGGCAGTAGTTATGGTTCCCTGCAGAATCTTCCTCATGGTTCTGAGGGGCGGGAGCCCAGAGGGAGGAAGACCAATTTGTGGGGAAAGAAAAAGAGGATATTTAAAAAAAAAATTCTAAAAGGAGCTGTTATATATGTTTCATCTACTATAGATATATTGAACATTATGTTCCTTTTTTAAACAAAATTAATTTCATAACCAAAGTAAAGTGATTTTTCCTTTGATACAAACTGCAATCTTCATAATTTTGTGGAAGTTTCTGCATAAAACTATTTGTATATTTTTGCACAATGTCATTTTTCCATTACACAGTCATACCAGTAAAAGGTACAATGATATTCCTGCTTGAAGTTCCTCAAGCTGCACTGAAAGTACTACAGTTACATAGCTAGGCAGCAATATATTGTACAACCTCGTACCTGGTGCCTAAAAATTACATACTTTGTACCTAAGGGGACTCTACTGTACTATAAGTGACTTGTGGCTCCAAGTACCAGGTAAGTACCAGGTATGTACCAAGGTACATACTAGGGTACCCCCCCCCCCCCCCAAATTGGGTACATATCCTATAAGTTAAAGCTATGTGCCTGGAACTTAAAGGGTACATACACAATAGATAAGTACCTAGGTACATATCTCACAAATACCTAGGTAGGAACCTGGTAATTATAAGCCTGGAAAGTACCTGGTACATACCTAGGTGCATTCCGTGTAAGTATCGGGTAGTACATTTGAAGTACAGGTATGTATCCCTTAAGTATCGGGTATGGACCCTTTAAGTACATAGGTACATACCCTTTAAGTTTTAGATAGTACTTTCTTGAGCTGCGATTTCTGGCCTGATCCGGCCTCAATTTCGGGCCGGGTCAAGCCAAAATTATGTGTGTGATTGGCGGGCCGGGTCAGTCTTTTGATACAGTTTTACGAATCATACAGCACAATAAAACCTAAATAATAATGCAGAATATAAAATTGTGTTAATCTACTTGTTGAGGAGGAGAAAGAAATAAAATAGAGTGTAGTAGCTAATCAGATTGTGAAACGAGAGAGTAGCGCTGGCACATTGCGCAACAATTGTGCCTGTGGCCCCGCCCATCCTGCTTTTATCACACATCTGAAGATTTGCAATTGACCCACAACAAGCAACATAATGGAGCTGGAAATAATTAAACAAAAGCTAAAAACGGCGTAATTAATCCTACAAAGCCAGCACAGTGAAACCTGCTGATGTGTGTCAGGTCAGGAGTACGCTCAGGTCCGACCGGCCGGTTGAAAGAGGTAAAAAAAAGTCTTAAGCTTCAGGTGGATGATGGGATCATCAGCTGCGTGTGTCCGTTGTCCGGCCAGTTGAAGGAGGTAAAAAAAAGTCCTATTAAGCTTCAGATGGATCACCGGATCATCGGCAGCGCACCTGCCGGATGGCTCACCGGCCGCGCGCGTATCGCTCCACACCCTGCTGTAATCAACGGTGAAGGAAGTTGCAGCATCTGAAGCTACAAAAGCTGAAGCAAGCAGCACGTTCATTTACAGTAGAATAGCATTTTTCTATATTTTTCCAAATAATTATGCTCTAAAATATTTTTGTTCATCTGTATAATAGTCTATCTTTAGAGGTGATTTTTTTAGGCTATTCGTTTTGTATGTTAATATCCATTTGGTGACTTGTTAATAAACAAGAAATCTTATATCTTCATGTACATACTTATAGTATGTACATATAAGCATAGTGTATGTACCAGGCATGTCCTTGTTCAGTACCAGTTACTATTTTGTAAGTACCAGGTATTTACCCTTTTAGTACATGATACATACCCTGTAACTACATGGTATGTACCCTGAATGTACAGCGTACATACCCTGTAAGTACCAGGGACATATAACCTTAAGTAACAGATGAGTACCCAGTAAGTATAAGCTAAATACCAGACTATATTGTATGTTTCTACCCATCACTAGTGCTATTTGCACCTGAAAATAACAGCAACATTATATGCAAATACTTGTGTATGGCAAAATATTTGTAAATCAGAAGTTTGTTAGTAATGTAAAGGCTTCTAAAATATTTACATAAATCACTATTAAACTTTTGAGACTGGAGTTCTTATAAAGTAATCCATTTTTATGTTGGCTGCGAACAGAGTAACAGTTATCTTATCATACAGTCAAAATTAAACTTTTATTTCTCTAATCTGAGATCATTTTAATAGCTATTGACTGGAGGTATTCTTTATATTTAACACTACTTAAAAATGTCTTAACTATCACTTTATTTAAGAAGTTCCTTTGAATTTTCTTTGTAAAAGAACAAGTTAGCCAGACTGATCAATGAAAATATTTTAACAAGACTTTCAGTGTGGAGCTGTGGTTAAATTTAGCTTCAACATTATGGTAATAAAGTCAAAACTAGAAGCTCAAAAACAACAAAAGTCAGATTTAGTTTGGCTAAAGAGAGTGAAAAGAAACCCGACAGTAACATCAACCACACCCTCACAATGCACATGTGCAGATCACATCATGCTCTGAGTCCTACCACAGAGTATGTGTGTAATTTATAGGGAAATAAATCTATCCCCTTTCTGACAGCTAAACCCCAATGAAGAAGAACAAGATTTTTTTTTAAATTTTTAACAAAACTATTTACACAATAATTTAACATAATGTTAAAAACACGATCAGGACAAGCTTAAAATAAAATATTTACATGAGAAGCTTGTTGTATTGGAGTTCCCCCTGATCAGAAATGGTGCATAAAACCTTCTTAAATCCCCACAGTTTCACAAAGTTCTCCAGGTGTCCGGTGTCTCTGTGGAAGCAAAACTCCAACGCCGGTCTGGCCTTGACGTTGCACTTCCACAGAGCCGCGGCATCAAGTTGAGGTCCAGCCTGCGGTCTGTCCCTGTGAGACAACTAAACAGCCATTTTGGCTTCGGCCACTAAAAAGTTTAGAATCTGGGATTTAAACTTAGTGACTTTGCTGTAATGTACTCGATTAATATAAACAGATTTGGTGAAAACTGTGTCGAAAAGGCTAAAGATCCTCGTCATTAGATTAAACAGAGCTGTCAGCCGTACACAATCTGTATGAAAACCACTCTCAGACAAACTGCAAAAAGGACACTCGTTTAAAACCTCAGGATAGATAACCAACACAAACGAGTTTGTTGCAATGGTGCCATGAAGGATCCTCCAATGAAGATTGCCAGTCCTTTTTTTTTTGTTGGTTTCTAAAGAGTCCTCCACTGGAACTTCTGACCTCTGAGCTTGTTGTCCCTCACGCTGGCAGCTCTGTTGGACAAGTTCTCTTCACATACGTCTTATAAAGTACTTTTGGACCCGTTCTGCACAAGTCTATCTTTGGGTCTGTGTAGCTAGCAGAGGACCACTGTCTTTCGGAAAGTTAGGATCCAGGTGGATGTCTGGGAAAGAGTCCGTTGGGTCAGGCGGGAGATTCCCCGTGGACCACAGCTGAAGGAGACGCTCCTCGCCAGCTGTCATCCTCTCCTTCACCAGGTCCAGGAAGCACTGCACCACTCTGGCAGACCGGACCCCAAGCAACTAAGCCACTTCTTGGATGCTGGAGAAGTCTGGGCCGGCTGTCTCCACCAACCGCCTCAGGGTCACCCCGTCCCAGATTCACACAGTACCCTTGACAGACGCGGCACCGTGCTATTACAGACGTCCATTCTCGCTTCACAGACTAGTGGTTCCTCTAAGAGCCACTGCAGAGAATTATAAGTTTTTGATCGGTTTGATTTTAAAAAAACAAAACAAGAAGAACAAGAAGAAGAAGATCAAGAAAAATAATAATAATAAGAAGAACAAGAAGAATTTTAAATCACTCACCGTAATGAACGCTTGACTCTCCCCCAGAGCCTTTAATGCTGGTACTGAACACTGAAAGTCTGCATGGGATAAATACATATTAGCATCAGCATTAAAGCATGCATCTGTTCCATCCCCAGTGAATGAGCTGTTTATCCGAGAGCCAAGTCGAGATGCTGATGGTGCTCAGCTGACAGGTGGTTCAAGTGGTGATGGATTTGTGAAAGCCACATGCAAAACAGAACATTGTGTCTGTTCGCCGAACAACTTGTAGCTCCGGGTGTCGATGTTTTCAATGGATTATGAGAGGGTTCAAATGTTACCACACACTTGCAGTTGGCTAACACGTTTAAAAACATATCTAATTGCAGTTATTTGAGTAAATCTGTGTAATGTGACATTCCAGCCACTTTAAACAGCCCACAAAATCAAGCATGTTAAACATTAAGGCTTCTAGTACTTAAAAAAATAGAAGGCACTTCATTTCTGAGCCTTTAATAGGAGCAATTTTTCTACAAATAATTTTCAATTTTCTTTGGCTTATAAATCTACACATGATGGCATTTTCATCTTTTTTCCAATGAGATATTTTTGTTGGTAATATTGACCAACTTAGATTTTAACATAATTATTTTAGGCTTGTTTCATCAGAATTGATACAAAGAATAAAAACAGTAGTCATAAATGAATGAAAATTATATTTTGGAGTGTTTACGTTAACATTATGCAAATTCAATTCAGTTCTAAAATACTTTATTAATCCTAAAGGGAACTTAAATGTTGTTGTAGCTCGTTATCCTCGTTTCATTGAGATGTTATAGATGCCGATGGCTCTAGGAAAGAAGGATCACTTGTAAAGGTCCATCTCACAGCGGATCCAAAGAAATTGGCCGCAGATGTCGTCTGATTCGTCCACACAGACTTGGCTGGCCTCTCAGTTCCCCCAGGCTGCAGGGCCGCCCAAATACCGGGCAGAACTCCTCCCAGAGTGAAGGCCACTCCTCCCAGCATCCTGCCGAGCTACTTGTCTCTGCAGACAGCTGGCTGCAGGTGTCAGGGGACAACCTCTGTCCTTCTGCTGTCACGAGCCACGTTTCCTGCTAGTTCCAGGATCCCAGTGATCAGGCACTTGAGCACAGCCAGCAGGGAGATGGGAATGCATCTACGGCACCTCCTTTTCGACTCATTTGAGATTTGGGGATGTAGCTGAAATATTACTTAAGCTTTTGAGGTGTAAATCAGCTGCTCCTGGCTGTAATAAAAATAATAATAATAAAAAATCAATAAAGCACCTAGTTGTCATGGTTACGCATCATAACAAATAACCGAAACTAAAAAAGTTTCAGTACTAAAAACCCTTCCAGCTGCACAGCTTCTGATACCAGAGGAAGTAATCATCACAAAAAATGTGATTTACATCCAGCAAAAGAGGAATTAAAGTTTCCAAAAGCAAAATCTCTGTCCAACATGCAGCCACCCCGAGTGGCGCAATTCTAGAACGCAACTGGATTATGCCTGTGTTCGTTAATTATTAGCAATATTTGTACATTTAACTTGCCAGTAGATGGACCATGAGCCTGTCATGTTGTGGTTCAGATGTTAAAATATTTAGTGATTGGTTTGTTGATCTAATCACCCAGCAATGTCAAATGATTAAATTTGTTGATTTTCTATTCCCATAAGGCTCTATGGGCAGAAAATAATAAATGATAAGAAATTTAAGATTCTTAACTGACTGTTTTTCCTGAAATTAAGTCATTAAATCCAATAGAGTTGATGAGGTGAAATCTTAGAGGAAAACCCTAAAGTCCGACTCCATAAAAAAAACAAAAACAAAAAAAAAACATAATTTTCCAGGCCACCTTCCAATAATCATTTTTAGTTTTTTAGCTATTTTTTCTCAAATCTAAATGTGTCACAACCAATTTGTACACTAAACTTTGCCAAAAATGTGATTTTTATAAGAAATAAATTCCTTCTGAATCCTCTATCGCAGAATCCAGACGAGCAGACGTGTGCTGTTCCCGGCCAACCGAGGGTCAAGTTCTGTTCTCCAACGTAAACGTCAGACAGTTTTAAAGCTTGAGACTTTGAGCCAAAACATCTGAGCTGTTCCACGAGCTTGCAACAAGGTCAAGAAAATATTGTTTTGATCTGTTATGGCACTTTTAGAATCATTTGGACCCTGAAGGTGAGGCTTTTCTTTGGCTTGGTTGTTGCATCTAATATTTCACTTGATGAATGTGAAAAGTCCTATCACTGTTTTGGGCTGGAAATCTCCACATCTTCTTCATAATTAATGCGTATATAAACAATATATTTACATTTTCATTGGTTCCACTCATTGACTTGTTAGTAAATGAGGCAGAAAAGCCAACTGGAAAGGCAGAAAACAATATTTTGCAACCACAAATAAATGGGAAAAATGTTTCTGTTCTAGTGACAAATGTGTAAAAAGTCCTTCACCTTTAATTTAAAATGGTTAATTTTCTCTATATTTACATTGTCTAAACAGATTCCACATCAAAACCCTCACTATTGACTGAAATATTGCAAGAAAGCCATTTAAGATTATAATGACAAGACAAAGAATTAAAATTTTACTATTTCCATCAATGTATTATGATGATTTTTTTAGTTTATTGTAATTATTGTAAAATATTTGGCATTAGCGATCAGTTTTATTCATTACTTACTCCCTTTTAAACATTTGCAACTCATCTCAAAAGCACCACAGCTGGTCCCATCTCCAGCAATGGGAACCACTCGTTTATTTTAACCCATCCTGCACGTTACCGACCTGCAGCCAGTGAAGCTAATTAACATTAAGATGTTTCACAGATTTATTACTTTACACACAATGTTTTCAGTCTTGTCTGTGTTTCAACTATTTCTAGCATGCTGGTGTCAAAAAATAAAACTTGAATTAGCTTGATTTGGATTTGTGTTCAATAAAAAGTACTGTAAGGCAGTGGTTCTCAAATTGTTTATTCACAGGGGAGAAAAACTTTCAGGGACCCCCTCATAACCCTCATGTTTATTAAATAATTTTCTTCAATTTGTCTCTTTAATACAATGGAAATATTTGTGTAACATAAATACTTAAGACCTGTTCTTTAATAGAGTTAGTACAAATTTTGCACTTTTAAACATGAGGTATTTTTCAACCAAGACACACTTAATTAACAAAATGTTTAATTTCAACTTCCAAAAATGACAGTTTTGAGAAAATTACCAGTATCAAAAACCACTTTAAAACTTCACATAACGAACATAAATGTATTGCCATTTCTTCAAATTATTACTGAAAAATCTTTACAAAAAACTGAACAATATCATAACAACAGTGGTCATACCAAGTAACATTCAACCGTTATTTAGACAGGATTACTGAGCATGGACTTTGTTGGTTTTGAACCAGTTTGACATGACTGTCGAAGAGGGAGAGGGCCGGCACCGGAGGAGAGGACGTGCCAAAGAGACCATCTTAGCACTAACATAACTGGTTTGTTCCACTTTGGAGTAAGCTGTTTGGAGGAAGAATCAATTTTGTGTTGTGTTTCCTTGACTGATGAAGCCTTCTGGATGGAAGGTGAAACGTTTCAGCACACAAAAAAGAAACTGTCCAGATGACCTGACTGAAAATTGTTGGATTGTATACCTGGATAATTGAGCATGGACTTTGTTGGTTTATTTAGACATGTTAATCCCATTGAGCCTCAGGGAGTCATTTACAAGAGAGACCTGATTTCTTAACAAAGAGCGATGACGACAGTGAATAACAATGACAGCAACAGACAGTCACAAAAGAGGCATACACATTTTAATTTCTTTCTTTCTTTCTTTTCTTTTTTAAAAACTAATCACAATAAAATAGCCATCAAAAGGACAGTCAAAAGGAAAAGTATAAAAAAACAAACAAACACCTAGATTATAAGGCGGTGCAGAGAACTAAAAACAGGATCATATAGGGTTTAATTTATAAACTGATCAATGCTGGAACGTAGAGCGGGGTGGGGGGTGCAGGGGGTCCATCCATCCATCCATTATCTTTACCCGCTTATTCCATTTTGGATCACGGGGGTCGCTGGTGCCCATGTCCAGCAATCACTGTGCGAGGGGCGGGGTACACCCTGGACGGGTCGCAAGTCCATCACAGGGCCACATAGAGACAAACGAGACAAACAACCATTCACTCTCTCATTCACACCTAGGGACAATTTAGAGTTACCAATCAGCCTAACATGCATGTTTTTATTTTGGTCTGTGGGAGGAAACCGGAGCATCCGGAGAAAAGCCACGCATGCACGGAGAGAACATGCAAACTCCACCCAGAAAGGCCCCTGGACCGGGGTTTGAACCAAGGACCTGCTCGCTGAGAGGCAGCAGCTCTACCAGTTGCACCACCGTGCTGCTGCAGGGGGTCCTCCCACAGAAAATTTTGAATAAAGTAGATGTGATTTCCTGCATTTTGGTGTATTTTAACAGGTTGTTAAACATTTAAATTTACTTACATTTGTTATCACTCTGCTTCTGTCAAGCATCCTCCTCCCCCATTACTTGAAGGTTCCGAGCCCGACTCCCCGGTCTTTTGCAGCTGTCTGTGGGCCCCTGCTTGCGTACGACTGGCTGGTTAGCTCAACACTAACCCCCACCACTCTTTTAGGGGTGGAGATTATTTTAAGGGTGGACATGGAAATGCTATTTGAAGAGGCAAATCGTATGTGATGTAAAGAAACTCGTAAGTGGCTGTTGTGTTTAAAATTAGTGTTTATGTAATT
>NC_056509.1:38842089-38858591 GCF_014905685.2 Nematolebias whitei
AAGTAAGATAGGTGTGTATGTATATATATATATATATATATATATTCCATCCTATCTCGACGCTTTTCCGATTTTTTTTTTTTTTTTGCGGCCCCTCAAGCACTGGTTTGTGGACCCCCTGGGGGCCCGGGGACCCCAGTTTGAGAACCACTGCTGTAAGGTATTAATTATGCTAAAATTGGCATATGTTGTTTATCCAGCTCTTCATATTCTGTTTAAAATCTGTAAAACTGACAGTAAACACCAGCAGCTGCGGTTACCAGACTTCTACTGTAAAAACTGTGACAATAAAACAAATTTCATTCACGGCAGGTGAAAAGAACGAAAACGTCAACATCTGTCTATTTTTTCTTTGTCAATAAAACAGACATTTTACTCCAACAAACAGTTGTGCTCAGATAAACAACCCCTCGCAGTCATGGCTGTGCAGTGCGCTGTCGCTCGTCGCTAACTGTTCACTATTTTCTCTCGTTTCACGCCGCTCCTTTTCTCCTTCCCTGCTAGCTTCTTGAATGCCGCGCATTCCTCTGTGTTTGCTCATGCTGAGGCCTCCCTGCGGATCCCGGGCCTGACTTTCCCAAAGATGATATTAATATCACAGGCCATTGTGATGGAGTTATTTTCATGGAAGCCCCGGAGGAAGTCATGTGGCTATGATTAGTCCCCCGAGGGCCCAGAGTCTCCATTAAGCCCGTTGTTTTAACTCACATAACCACCAATGAAGTGGAAAAGCTGAGGAAGTAGCTATCACTCAAGGTTGGCTGGGGATGTTTTCTGAGCACCTATTTTGTAAATGAGGCCAGAATATTTTCCCTTTCTCTCTCGCGCTCCCATTCTCTTTGAGGGGGAATTATTCTTTAACTGCGGCCTGCAGAAAGCGTACACATGTGTGTGTTTACGCTCACCCACCACTACCATTAAGATTGATAGCAGTGGGATTTGGTGGTTAACAGGCTGTTTAAACCTGGAGGGGGCAAAAAGGGGGGGGAAAAACAACACGAGGAAAAGCACACGGACTCACACACTCAGCAGCTACACGCCAGGGCGAGCTCCAATGCATCTGCCATACGGAAGACAAGTTGAGTCAAGATGGAAAAAAGTCGCCCTGGAATACATTCACTTTGTCAGGTTACTACTTAAACACACACGAGCGAGAAAAGCAGAAACTGCCACATGCACGCTTCCTCTCATAACTCTGCTCACCTTTCTTCTTGACCTAAAAGCCACTGGGCCACTTCACCGCTGGGCCACTTCCAAGGAAACAGGAAGGACTGGGCCAGCGATGGCTGCTGACAGCTTTCAGATGGGCTAATATCTAACGTGTTCAGAGGCGTGCTGCGAGGAAGTGAGGCCTGCTCCTGCGCTGCACAATTATCCAGACGTGAGTCTCATAATCGTCAAACCAAGTACTATTTCTGTCAGGTAAACCAAAGGGATAACCATAATTTAAAAAATTTACAGTAAAAAAATGTGTTCAACTATGAACTGAATGCTCATTTACTATCAGTCTTATTAATTTCAGTTTACCGTATTCTTTGTATTAAAAGGCGCATTAAGCAAAACTAAAACATTATGACTAATTATGTACCACATAAAATCGGTTCGAGGTCAGTAAGCACGACGAGAATTATTACATAAGGCGCACCAGATTATAAGACTCACTGCTGGTTTATGAGAAAATTAAAGGATTTTTAGTGTGCCTTATAGTCTGAAAAATACGGTAACTTGTTTTCAGTGGAAATATCAAATTATATGTCTAAAAACAGGAACAAATTTTAAAGAGATTTATTCTTGAGCTTCTTATTCAGTAAATTCAAGAAATAAAATCCAAACTTTTTTCAGACAAATCACATTAGTTTAATAAAACATGGACACAATATCTTAGCCGCCTCTGCTATAAATCATTTTTATTTTTATATCATTTAAAGGCAGGCGGCACGGTGGGTCAGTTGGTAGAGCTGTTGCTTCTCGGTGAGAAGGTTGCCAGATCGAATCCCAGCTGGGGGTCCATTCTGGGTGGAGTTTGCATGTTCTCTCCGTGCATGCGTGAGTTTTCTTCAGGTGCTCCAGTTTCCTCCCACTGACCAAAAGCATGCATGTTAGGCTGACTGGTAACTCTAAATTGTCTCTATATGTGAGTGAGAGAGTGAATGGTTGTCTCATTTGTCTCTATGTGTCCCTGTGATGGACTTGAGGCCTGTCCATGGTGTCCCCCTCCCGTGCAGAGGCTGCTGCACATGCACCAGTGACTCCTGCAGCCCAGAAAGGAAGAAGCAACAAAAGCCTGTTCTGAGCCTGGTTCTTCTGGAGGTTTCTTCCTATTAAAAGGGAGTTTTTTCATTTCCACTGTCTTCTGTGTGCTTGCCCAGGATAAAACGGAGAGTCAGTGCAATCTGTTAGCTTCCTTAGATAAACTTTTCAAATTGGCATTTCATAATCTATGTCTTTGTTTTAGTCCAGTGCCCTGAGATGCACGTTTGTTGGAAATCGGCGCTCTATAAATAAACTGAATTGAAATGAACTGAATGAAAACTTGAGGGCTGCTTTGGTTTCAGAATAAAGTTCAAAACTTTTATGTAAACATTAAAAAGACAGGAAAGGCTTTTATTCTCTTATTATGATGGGTTTCAATAAAGTACTGGTATTCAAAAACTCTCTAAGCTAGAAATGTGATTGTTACAGAAGGATGAATATTGTAATACATATGGGTATTTATTAATGTTCTTCTTCTGTGATCTAAAAACAATCCTTCCAGTTCCTCTATAGTGAATGTAAGTTGAGTTACAGCGGCTGTTGATGAGGATTTTAAGCAGCCAATGCTTCATGTAGCCATCAATAGTTTAAAATAGCTTTGCATTTTCAGTCTGTGTGAATGGATATGATGAATCTATAGGAGGTATCTGGAGAGTTTTTAAACAAAGCCGTCATTTTGGAACCCCACCTGACCCAACTAATTAACAGTAAATAGAGGCCCGAGCCTGAAAAAAAAAAAAAATTACCAGACATTTTTAATTAAGCTTTGACTCAGTATATAGTTAATAATGGTCGGAGGACACGCATGGCTGAATAAAAAGTGCAGAAGATCAGAGCTGAGGGTTTTTTGTCCTGTCATGGCCGTCAAAGTGCATTAAATCCCTGCTTCTGCCTGCATTCTGCATTATTCAGACATGGACCACGCTCTGACATGTCTGCTTTGGGATCTCACCTGTTTGGGTCGTCGGCCACTCGTTTCCACTGAGTGCAGCGGCTGAGCGTCCATTTGTGCGATGGATCGCTTCCTGGCAGTATAGTCCCACCTGAAGCTTAACTGAACTTTATTTTACCTCTTTCAAGGCCGGTCAGCTCACGGTGAAATGGCCGCGTGCGGCTGGTGAATGTACGGCAAGCCATGTTGCCATATAATTAGAACGCGGCAGACGCAATCAAAAGCCTGACAACGACCCAGCCCGTCCATCCAGCACATTATCATGTCCCGGCCCAAATTTGAGTCATGCCGGGCTGGGCTTCAGGCCCAGGTTAGAAATGACTGCTCTAGTTTAAGGTCTGACTGGCAACTGCTATGCAAGCTTTGCTCAGCTGTTCAATAAAAATAAATGTGCGAAGTGTATTAAACATTGCATTGACATTGTTTATATATGATGTATTTTTACTGGGATGGATTGTGACTATATATTCAGTATTTGTTGTGTTTGTCATAAGATATTAGATCAAAGGTGCTGAGACAAGTTCAACAGAGATGAAATTAAATGTTTCCTTTTTAACTTCTGCACTAAAGAAGAAAAAGTCAAATTTTTGAAGATTTCAAGTTCAAAGCTTCTGGCTAAATCTTTTTTACTTTTTTCAGGGGATTCAGAAAAAAATCAGATTAATCTGGAAAGTACTGAATCACAATTTTTCTTACGATACATTTTACTCTCAGGTACTATATATATATATATTTTAAACAGGACCCATGAAACCGTCTCCATTCTCTATTAACAGTGAAAGTAAACAGTTGAAGTTGTAGCTGCCCATGACGTAAAATGAGCTGTCCGCTGAAATCATAAATATTTTCCAGCAGGACCCTGAGTCATCCCGCTTTTGCTTTTCCAAAAACCATTTCCATGTTAGCTGTCATAATATTTTTGGATCTCAATGTCAATATCAGTTTTATTTATAAAATACTTAATGAGTACCAAAAGCTGCAACAAAGAGCTGTACAGCAAAAATTTCAATTTGTTTATAAATTTTGCTAAACTTGATTTCTTTTTATTACTGCTCGCAGCTGAAGGTGAAAGGGCAATGATGTTTTTGCCTGCGTGTGCACATAAGCTGCACATTTTATGAACCACAGCACAGATTTTAATAATAGTAATAGTAATATTTTAGTACTATGGTAATGGCTATAACTCCTTTTTACAGATATTGAGCTAAAATTGGATGTGGTAGTAGCTGAGAACCATCCTGCAAACATACTGAGAGCACAACTATGACAGCAACTGTTGCAGTCAACAATGCCTGTTAGCAAAATATCTCATGAATCATTGGACAAGTTTTAGTAAAACTTTCAGGAAGTAATCATTGACATTTGGAATCAAACTAGCTGGAAACTGCCACAGCTAATCTACCTTTGCTAACATCAGAATAGCTGTAACTTCCTTAAAATTAGGTAATGATGTAGTTCATGTGGTAGTAGTTGACATTTATTCATAATACATTTACAAGCATTAATATCTCACAAACTCTGGCAACCATCATGAGTTGAAACTATCAATAAAGCGTCAGGTAATATACGCTCTCCCAAGGGATGCTAGGCTTTTGTTCGTAAATATGGTTCCTCATACATATATTCAATAATTTTATTGTTCTTTTGTAATCTGAAAAATGTAAATAACAAGTCCCAACATCGTTCAGTCAGGTCATCTGGACCGTTTCTTTTTTGCTGAGACAATTTGTCCTTCATCCAAAGGACTTCATCAGTCCAAGGAGCCACAAACAAACTGAATCCCACAAGCAGCACACTTGCAAAGTGGGGAAAAAAAACCCAGTTTGATTGTGATAAGATGGTTTCTGGGGCCGCCCTCTCCCCTGTCGACTCCTCTGAGGCAGCCATAGGCAAAGTGGTTCAAAACATCAAAGTTTATGCTCAATAATCCAGGTAAAAATCCAACAATGTTCAGTCAGGTCATCTGGACGGTTTCTTTTTTTTACTGAGATGTTTGGTTTTCATCCAAAGGACTTCATCAGTCCAAGGAGCCACAAACAAACTAAGTCCCAAAAGCCATAGTGGAAAAAAATAGTTTGCCGGTGATAAGATTGTTTCTGGGGCTCTCTTTCTCCCCCATCAACGCTGATGAAGTCCTTTGGATGAAACATATCGGCAAAAAAAAAAAAGAGAAAAGAAACTGTCCAGATGACCTGACTGAACGATGTTGGATTTGTACCTGGATTATTGATCATGAACTTTGATGCTTTGAACCACTTTGGCTATGGCTGCCTCATTGGAGTTGACGGGGGAGAGGGCGGGCTTCAGAAACCATCCTATCACCAGAAAACTGGTTGTTTCCACTATGGTGCTTGTGGGACTCAGTTTGTTTGTGGCTCCTCGGACTTATGAAGTCCTTTGGATGAAAACGAAACATCTCAGTGAAAAAAGGAACCATCCAGATGACCTGACTGAACATTGTTGGATTTGTACCTGGATTATTGATCATGAGTTGTTCACTTTAAAAGACCCTCCGTTCAGTCCCACCTGCAGGTCATCCAGAATGATGTAAGCAAGTTCCCATCACGTTTTCTTATTAATGTCAGCTCCACGTTGGACTTTAGCTACATAAACACCCACACACATGTTCATAATGTGCACGCAGTAACTGTGTGGGCCCAGATTGACCTGTGCGTTAACCTGACACACATATAACAAGGCATCCGTCCTCTGTTCCCCACCCTGCTGCTTGGTCCCCATTGAGGGGAAATGGAAGATCCACATGGAGCTCGCGACACCGCGGGCCCTTTTCCCCAGTCGCCAAAACCAGAGGAAACCGACAGGCTCACTGCACATTAACTTGAACAGGTGCAGCGAGTGGGGGCTTGTTTTTTCTCCATCGGCTCCTCAGGAAATCATAAAGCAAATATATTGCTGGTGGATGGTTTTCGGGGTGCCCTGTGAGCAAACTGAGAGGGGAAATGGATCAACGAGCGGCCACTGGGGACAGTAAATCAACAGGCTAAAAGGAGAGCTGAATGTACTGTGGAGGCCCCAGGAGCCCAGCCCAAGGCCGGGGCCTCTGTCAGTCAGAGTCTGGTGTTAATGTCAAAGCCAGCTGGACTTGGCAAAATGTGCCTATAAGGAAATGATTGAGCTGTCTGTGTCAATCGCCAGTGCACCACTAGAGGCCATCATGTCACAGGCCAGTCTTTTGGGGAACTCAGTTTTTTTTCCCAACATTATAAAGAAAATTAGATTTTCATGGGCTGCTCATTGCAGAAGCTGTTAAAGTCAGCCCATATTTGGGGAAATAAGTCTTAAAGTATCTCTTCCATTTAAAAAAAATTTCAAAAAGGAAAAAGTCATGTTTTGTGAGCTGAACTTGTATTTTGTGGCTCATCGCTAATTGAGTGGTTTTGCCTGTTAAAGCTGCAGTAAGATCGCCACGTCCTTCTGTCAAACGCTTCGGCGCACACAAATTTCTCAGAGACTGGAAAGCACTTTCTCTGCTACTGCACTTAATTCAATCATCGTCAATCAGGAACATATGGTGCCCTGGCCAGCCCCTCCCCTGCCCACCACCCTGCACCACAGTGCCACACACACTCCCCCTTTTCTCTCGGTTAGTTTACAAATTAGAGCAGCTGAGGGTTGCTGCTACTTCATGCAGGACCGTTCCCCCACAGAGTCTGTCTGAATGGGGCTTTCTTATGAACTGCAGACACAAGCTGGTCCAACCCAATTTTTCTGACTGAGCGTTTCAACACGTCGTGCAGAAAAACAGCTGTACTACAAATTAGTATGCTTTCAGTGACAATGATAAATGCGCTACTTGAACTATGCGCAAGTTTAAAAGATTACTGAACAATCTCTTCTTTGCAAAAGCACACACACATGCACGTGCACACACGAATAACGTGAAACCTCAGGCATCTCAAACCCATCCACATATCAGAAAAGGCAGAACATTTATGATCCGGTGTGTGATTGCTGCACTTCATCATCTGTCGTTTTATATACTGTTACCGGAGTAGAAAACGAGGGCATTGCGCAATTCAATATCTATTGTTGAGAGACAGCTGACAAGTGACCAAGCGTGAAATAAAGTGAGCTGTAGGTGCTGATTGATTTAAAAGCATGTTGAAAACGGCATTGGGCTGAGTATGTGGGAGCACAAAAACAGAATTTAATAATTTATACCTGAAAATGTACTTTTGATTTATTTTTGTTCCACATATAATGACGTATAACATACCATTTACATAGCAGTTAGATGGATTGTCCAGATTGATTCTGCAGAAATGTATTTTTTCTGCTAGAGGAGTCCCAGGATACACTGAAGGTGCACAGCTAGCTGCTAGCGCTGCTATATGAGCTCACCAAAGTTCTATGTAAACAAGCGGTACGCCGATGTCCCCCATCACTAAGGAATTTGAATAGTGAGTGTTTGTTGGGGACCGAGATGGGGTAGAGGTAGGGCAGCCGACCCAAGACCCGAAAGTCCCAGGTTTGATCCCCAGCCATTCCCACATGTCGTTGTGTCTCTGAGCAGGACACCCAATCCCCAATTGTTCCCTGGGTGCTTACATAGCTGCTCACTGCTCCACCTGGGTGTAGCCCAGATGCGATTGGTTAAATGCAGAGAACCAGTTTCACCATTTTATGGGAACATACAATGGTGACAACACATTGGACTTACGTACTTGTAGTTTTTGAGATAAGTGTTTTTCTGGACTAGAAATGAACAGAATTGAAAAAAAAAATCACTGTAATACCACTTGATTGTTTATGTGCTGCTGCCTATCCATGCTGCTGATCTCATGCTGCTGATCTGTTTCATGCTGCTGTATTAATTTGTACTCATCTGCTCACACAGACTCATGTTCGTGCTGCTGTTGTTCGGTGTATTGTTTTTGTACTACTAGTGCTTAGCATATTCTTAGTTCACATCTTGGATATTATTACTGTTTTTGTTTTACAGTTTATACTTTTGTTGGATGTAACTGGGACCCTGTGTACACAGATTTGTTCCATCATATGTACCACATATGATGCGAATGACAATAAAGGAACTTTGACCTTGACCTTGACCTTGAACAGGGAATGCAAGAAATCTGAAAGTTTTTGGTGCAAAATATTCAAGTGAGTATTGTTTACTCAAATGATTGGGGTGGCTGGTGGGGTGGCTGAAGATTCATCTATGGTGGCCAAGGCCACCATTGGCCACCCCCTAGCTCCACCATTGCACCTGGTTGTGACAAAACGTTTTCCACTCACCTCCACATCCGTCACTTGGTGCCTTCTCGGACAAGCAAAGAAAAATAAAAACAAGCTACTTCTACTCTTTTACAGAGTGTAACTCCTACCCATTAGACTTTTTATGCACCAATAGCCATATTTGCATTCCCTGTTCAGTTCAAGTCCAGAAATCTTGTAAAACTCATCCTGTGAACTACAACTACAAACAGCTTTTCAAATCCCTCACTGATGGGGACATCTGCACACAACCCATTTCATTTAATATGGCAACAATCCACTTCGTCTTACTGCTAGTTTGCCAGTTTGGCTAGAAACTTTGTTACTCCAAACTGTCATTCAAAGAATCATCTACAACAGGTAAGATATTAATTGTTCATAACATTTCCGCAAAAACTCACTTCAAAAGATCTGAATTATTGGTTTAAAATGCCCTAAACCATTTTTTTCTTCTCAAAGGTTGTGTGACTTGTTTTCAACCTAGTAACACCTGAAAACAATGAGGTTGTGTCATTTCAGGCACTGTTTGCGCTCTAAAATATAAAACGGGAAGTTCGGTTGGAGCAGAAGCACCGTTTGAAACCTGTCAGTGCACCGTACAATTGTTCGAACCAAGAACTTGAAATCTTTGTGCAGTTAGGCCAAATAAATCGTTTTCGATTTTACCATGGGTGCTTCAGTGTCAGGGGTTTTGTCACTCACCCATATTTAATGGCAAAGCTGTGTACGGCCACATTTATTCAGAGATTTGGTTAGGCAAGATGGTATGATCACAAACAGCCTTTCTTAACAGACATGCTGAACTCACAAAAAGAGAACTTTAAGTTCAGCTCCATCTAGACAGTCGCAACCGTCAAAACTTACACAAACTGATGTAATGCCTCCAAATCCAATTAGATTAATTTCCTAAATGGGGATTTGAACAGTACATGGCAACCCAGCGTGCACTTTAGAGAACTCGACAAACATCCTTGATTGTACAATTTAAGGAGAATGCAGGATTAGTCCAGGTTGTTACTTTAAACGGTAATATCTATCATGGATGGAAAGAAAAACACCAACTCAAGAACACCTCAACGGCTGAAAATCTCAGGATTATAGAGGAACACAATAGTTTTCAAGTTTGCAAATGGAAACAAGTACCGGTAAATGCTTTGCAAAACAGTTTCCCCTTTTTGCATTCTAGGTACACGTACAGTAATTGAGGATTTCCACTTCAGGTTGCACGGCGGTGAAACTCGATATAAAGATTGTTTTAATTACAGCCTTGCTGCAGTTCGGTCCGAGCGAACCTTTTGTCTGTGAT
The DNA here is from genome assembly GCF_014905685.2 of Nematolebias whitei. Lineage (NCBI taxonomy): Eukaryota > Metazoa > Chordata > Actinopteri > Cyprinodontiformes > Rivulidae > Nematolebias > Nematolebias whitei. The sequence continues at coordinate 38,851,839 of NC_056509.1, forward strand.
TTGAAGTCCACTCTGAGCCACACGATGCGGTTTGGGAGAAAGTGATTGTTTCAACGAGCTCAATAGGTGTTTTGCAACTTAAACGAAAAACTTGAGTCATAGAGAAGTGAAACTGCTTTCAGGGTTGTGCTGCTGGAGCAGCTGGAAGCTGTGCATGCTCCAAGGTTCATGTAACAGGAAAATAAAAATGGCAGTTCCTCATTTATGCACTATTTGCAATTTCAAAAAAAAAAAAAGTCTATTTCATAAGTGTAAGGGGGTGACATGCCTCATGACAAGCTGAGCGGTTAGCATGTCTCACAGTTTAAAAACTGGTTTTAAAACTAGTTTTTAAAGCAGGATCCCATTTTAATGTCATCACTGACCTGTAACTCATAATTTTTCCAGAAAACTATATTGATACCGCAGCAGCTTTACTTCCTCATTGTGATAATGACACATTGTGACTGTTTCCTGTTTTAATAGCATCACCGTCACAGGCTGCAGACGATGGACAAAAGGAGACTCATAAAAGCATCGTGTCGATTCCACAGACGTAGGTGGAAATCACTCTATTGTGACAATCAGAGGGAGAGACGAGCACCACGCCAGCACAATGACCCAGCTAAAATCCCAAATCTTCAAAATTAAAAATAAATTCCAGGCCTAGCATTTCTTTAAAAAATTGTTATCGCCTGCAGAATTTCAGGTCAAAAGTTTAGGCTAAGATCACAATGCTGAGAAGGTCACACCTTAAAAACGACATTATTCACAATCCCGTGCAAAATCACAATTTATTCTCTCACTGTGTGTTGGGGATGACTCTCAGCTACACATCACATCATCAAATTTCAGCTCAAAATATGTTAAAGTCACTACCGTATTTTTTGTACTATAAGACACACCGGGTTATGAGGCGCAATATCAATGAAGGGGTCTGTTTTTTCTGTCGAAAAATTTAGAGAAAGTTATTTTTAGTCAACGTAAGAGGTTTTTAACTGCCAACAGCATTGGTGAAAAATCCCAGTCCGCTTTTAAATCAAGCCACAGCACAGAGACAGCCCTTTAAACGTTTTTAAATACCTTCTTTTAACTGCTGATTCACGAAGCTCTGCTGTTTTAGTGCTTTTAGACCTTTCTGCTGCCTTTGATACTGTGGACCACAACATCTTGTTGTCACAACTTGAGCAGGTGGTCAGTATCAAAGGCACAGTTTTATCTGTGGGATCCCTCAAGGGTCTATTTTAGGTCCACTGCTTTTTAATCTCTACATGTTGCCATTGTGGTCAATTTTTAGAAAACACAACATCCCTTTTCATTGCTTTGCTGATGAGACTCCGTTATATCTTCTGAATGAGTCAGATAGGGTCAATCCACTGGATCCACTCTTGAACTGTCTAAATGACATTATTTGAATTTAAATGAAAATAAAACTAAAGTCATCATCTTTGGTAATTGTAACACCCTTGACACTCTTGGACCCTTGGCTTCATACAGGCACTCCACAGTCAGGAATCTGGGAGTTATTTTTGATAGTGCTTTTAAAGTAGACAAACAGATAAATGCAGTTGTGAAATCCAGTTAATAAATCCTGATAATAAGGCTCAGTGTCGATTTTTGGGAAAATTAAAGGATTTTAAGTGTGCCTTATAGTCCCAAATTTTTTTTTTTTTCATTTACCCTTTATTTATCCAGGTAGTCTCATTGAGCCACGAGAACTCATTTTCAAGAGAGACCTGTTTAGGGAGAAAATGATGGGGGTTGAGGGCCTTGCTCAGGGGCCCAGAGTGGGGCAAATGAGGGTGGAGGCAGGTGTGGGTGTTTCACCTTTTCCACCCACATTATGATGTTGACAGTACTGGGAGGTGAACCTGTGACTTCACGATCACAAGCCCATCTTCTAACCTCTGCGCCACCACTCCCCCAAAATATATGGTAAGTTATAGCTGTAACAAAATGAAGGATCAGTACAAAAAAAACAATAATAATATTGGAAATTAAAGGTCAGATGTTAACTGTATCTCGGTTAATGCTTGACATTCTTAGATCTGTTTTTATTTTTGAGGGAACTTTAGGCCAACTTTACTTTAGGTTTAAAGGGATTTATTTACACAGAAATAAATTACTAAATGACTTACAGATTAATATTACTATATTTTTAGTAACTTTGTGGCAAAAGGGTGACTGACTGAAGGATGATGAAAAATGATTCTCAGACATGAAAAGTTGAAGCAATCAATAAATTAGGATGAGACAAGACTGAAACTTACTATTCAGCAATTTTGTTAAGGCTAGATATCCAACCCTTTTTTTTTGTTGTAATTTTCACAAGAAAATAATTAGTGGTTTGTGAAATATTATACCAACAAAAAAGTCCCCTCCAATAAATATTAAAGTTTAAAGCAATGACCTTGTGACGCGAGTAGAACTTGGAGAATGTGTTGTAAATGACTCTGAGCTACTACACCAAGTTTTAGCAAAATGTCTGTAAAACTGACTAAATGAAAACCATTTTTGTGTTTTCTAAGGCTGTGGTGGCCATTTTGAATTGGATTTGCTTCAAAAGTAAAAAAAATAAATAAATATATATATAGTATATATGTTGCAACCTATTAGTGTTTGGAGTATATGTTTTTCCTTTTCCTTATCTACACAAAAAGGGCAGCGCTTCACACGAGGCTGCAGCTTCAGGCATGCCCGTCTACCCGTGTTGTTTTCATTGAATGGCTGCACTGAAATGTAATTTCGTTGTGCTTCTATGCAATGACAACAAAGATTGATTTAGATTTTGATGGCATTTTAGTTACAAACACACACAAAACCATTATCGCCTGTGTTATTCAGTCTGCCCTGCAGGGCGACAAAGACGAGTTAAATATCTTCCTTTAAATTTGACCCATTCACGGTGAGTCTGCTGCTGACTGAGCATCAGTGGGGTGTGTGCATTGTGTGTGCCAAGGAACCAAGCCTCTTTTTAAAGCCACAAATCATCTCATCAAACTTACATTTCTCTGCATGCTCATCTCTTACAATCAACATTTTGATCGATACCGTGCAATGGAAAGCTCAAACTGGCTATTATCAAAATTATTTTCCGAGCATTTGTTGCAGAAATTCAAATTAGTAAACATATATTACTTTCTAATTCTGTTGTGCGCAGCAATAAACAGATGAATTACTGTAACTTCGTGTTTTTTTTGTTTTTTTTGTCTTTGCTCAATCAGAAAAGTGTCAGATAGCTAATTTCAGCTATCGGTTAAGGCTGCTGTTCACAGCTTGAGGTGTGAAGTGGTGCATTTACCAATTATTGCTTACCATTTCCTGAAAGGCATTGCATAAAATTTAATGACAACCTCATTTCCTGTTGCAGTTTAACACTGACGAACATATACAGTTTGTTATTTGCCAAGCTCTTTGACATTTGACACATAATGTTAGTTTTCAGTGTTGGAGTCAGCTGCGAACAATCTATGACTGTTATTTTTAATTGTTATATATATTTAAACCCTGAATGTGATCATGAGGTTCTTTAGGAATCACACGCAGCTGAAAATATACAAATGAACGTCTATCAAACTTTCTTTTCATCATTTTTTAAAAACAAACCTATAAACAGGGAACTTTCAGTTTCTAAAAATGTTTTCCACAACAATAAAGGTTTAAACTGAATTTAAACAAGTCATAGAAGAAACAGGTACATTTCCAGATGTTTGGTTTTAGTTTAGGATCGATGTAAATTGCTGCATTAATCATGTTTTTGTCGTGGTAACCATGTTAATTATCCGAACACCATGACAAGGCATGTGACTGGGTTGGATCCAATTCTTCAAAATAAATAGGTAATTACAGTCAAGATTACACATTTTTCAAAAGAAGCGAGGTTTAAAACCTCCTTTAGCCAACTCAACAGTACACTGTCTGCCTGTTCCTACCAGCAGTAACACGATCTCTCATCCCACCGGCAAAATTAATGTTTGAGCGTATTTTTAATGGCCGTACTTTGAGCCAAGCTTCTTGAAATTATACTAGTGCTACCAGAGCTTGTGAAATGATTTCAGAGCTATAAAAGGTCTTATGTTCAACCACCTCCACTATGATTAAGAGCTCCATTCACCAAGTTATGTGTGTCAAGGAGAAGCTTTGTTTTTGAACGTTAAGTGGATTAATTCCTCAATTTTAGAGAAACTTCTTTTAAAAATGCAACAAAAAAAAAAAGTGCATCGGTCTAGAAGAACTTTAGTGTTATGAACTATACAAGTAGTGCCTAAAATAGACCCGTGGATGATTTGCTTTTGAGCAACTTTACATTTTGGAAGGCTGTGAATGTGTGTCCTGATATGAATTTTGCCAAAATAAAAGTCTGATTAAAACTGGTCAAAGCCAACTTGAAGGGAGTACATTCACTATGATCTATGTTCAGTTTGCCTCTTTTGAACAGCTGGTGCACAAGTTTAATATCTACAAGTCACAGTTATTCAGATATCTGTAGCTGAGACATTTTGTGAGGTCTAACTCTGATTGTTTTCATTTGTACCCCTCTAAACAATTCAATTAAAAAAAGAGAAATTAATTGTTATTGTAGCTCATCATGGGTTCATTACAGTTGTTCTAGATGCTGATGCCTATGGGCAGGAAGGATCTCTTGTAGCAGTCTGTAGCAGATCTAAAGAAACTGGCTGCAGATACAGATACGTCCACACAGACCCAGCAGACCCCTCAGTCCTCTTGGGCAGCATGACTACCTGAATGCCAGGCAGAACTCTCTGAGCGATGGCCATTTCTTCCAGCAGCCTGCCGAGCCCCTCGTTGCCACAGACTTAACTGCAGGTGCCGGGGGGTGATCTCGGTCTTCCCACTGTCACGAGCCTCATTTCCCGCTACCTCCAAGATCTTGGCGGTCAGGCACTCAAGCACAGCCTCCAGGTAGACGATAATGCATCCACAACACCTCCTTTTCAATTCATTTGGGATTTGAAGCTGTAGTTGAGGTCTTATTTGAGCTTTTGAGATGTTAATTAGCAGCTCCCAGTTCTAGAAAACCACGTTGTTGTTATGTTAAACATTTTGTGGTTAAGATTTTGGGGTGCAAGTCTGACACTAAGGGGGCCCTCAGCAAGATCTGAGACCAGCTTGGACTCCCTTAAACTGAAATGGGAACTGGACTTCAAGGAATCCATATCAGACTCAATCTGGCGTAAGATCATTTAGGACATTCATTCATCCTCTATCTGTCTGAGACACGTTGTAATTCAATTCAAGGTGATACACTGGCTGCACTGGTCCAAAGACAAGCTGTCCAAGATTAAAACCTACCTGGATCCTGCATGTAATCATTGTAAACAAACTCTAGCTACGCTCTTACACACGTTCTGGACTTATCCAAAGCTGCGGACCTATTGGCAATCTACTTCGATACTTTGATAGGTGGAAAAACTGTGCACCTGTCACCGTTCATCTCACTGTTTGGAGTTGCCCCTGATGTATCCTTCAGCAAGTATGAGATTAATATGATTGTTTTTGGCTCTCTTCTAGTCAGGAGACTTATTTTATGCAGATGGAATTATTTACATCCCACTGACACATGAACACTGGATAAAAGAAATTATGTGTCATATTCATTTAAGATTAGCTAATACAGTGAGGAGATCTGTTGAGAGATTTTGGGACACTTGGCAGCCATTTATATCATAAATTGAAAGTATGTCAGCAGATTATATTGTGTAGTCATAAATGCATGTCTGGTGTGGCTGATTTTTTTAAAGTGTAAAAAATAAAAAAATAAAAAGACTTGGATGAAAAAAAACTGATTAAAGCCCACTCTTTACTGTAAACCATTGTCTAGATAAGAAAGGTTTTATATAAACAAATACAAATCTGTTAACAGAAGCAAAACACAAAATCTACTCATAGCTTGTGTGATGAATGTAGTTGCTGGTTAAGGCATTGATGCAATCACTGCAACTTCAAACAACTCATTCTGTAGTGAAGGGGTGATAATCCGAACATAAGATTAGCTGACAATCTCTGGTTTGATGACCAAAGTTAACGAGCACTAACAGGTCTGAAATGTTCCATGGTCGACTGAATAAAACAGACAGCCACTTGTACACGTGCAAACCTTTACCGCTGAGAACTGCTTCTTTCTATGAAAGTATTCAGCCTTGTTAGTGGACAAAGTGGAAGTAAAACTGGCCAGACAGTCATAACAGGAATCATTCATTTCAATCACCAAACATGAGAAACAATGAAGTTTGTCTTACTGCCAGTGGTATGCTTTCACCGCCCGCCCTCACAGACGAAAATGACACACAGATCTCAGTCTTACATGTGAAAGTCTGTTTGCTCCACAACTTATAATAGCATCTTCGCTTGTTTTTAATATTCTGAGAGATCATTTGACGTCCAGTTAAAGGTCTATATGAAGTATGACTGAGTTCTTCTGATCAACCGCACCGCAAAAATCGTCTGATAACAGAACTGTCACATTTCAGTTTTAAGTCCTGAAATTAGTAAAAAATAAATCAGCAAGCTTTGTTGCTCTAACTTCTATGATTCGTTCCAAAACTTGGAAATTGGATTTACCAAGGTCCAGTTTGGGAAAAATCCAGTGGAATGCTACTAAAGTCAAAATCTAGACCTGGAAAGTTGACGGTTCCTGACCAATCATAACCTCAAAATCTAATGTGGCTGCCTTATGCATAAAAGTAAGCAGAGTTGAAATAATGAATTTTGTATTTCCAAATTTTCATTAATTGTATATATATATATATATAT
>NC_056509.1:38863591-38883870 GCF_014905685.2 Nematolebias whitei
AATACCATTTGAAAAAATGGTCCCCCCACAGTGTTTTGAGCAACAACAGTGGAAAGAAACAGCCTGTGAAAGTTCAAGTGATCCGTGGAGTCTTGTCATTTTTAACTTTCTGACATGCTCATTGTGACGATGTGACAGCTCCAGCTTTGATGCGTTCACTTACCTGGAGTGCATCCCATTTAATCTGTGTGTCACAAGATGGTTCATACATTTTGCAAGAAAATAACACAGGGTTGCAAGCAGAACTTAAAATACTTTTTATTTATCTACATTTAACCACCTTCATCGGTAAATACATCACCCATGCAGAACGTTTTTTCATAATCATTATGTTTGCTTTAGCATTTACAGTAATGTGAACTTATCAAGTTAAACTGCACTGAGCTCAATGCAGTTTTGTACTTCCAGTGGTTTACCTGAGTTATTTTACTGACAGATCCATATTACTCATTTATCGTGTTCTTGGCCCTCAATAAAGACTTGTTGTGTGATGCATGCGTAGCTTTTCTATTTAGTTTTTGTCACTGATCGGACGCCTTTTACATCTTATTGTAAAATATTGTGAAGCACTTTAGGATTTTTATCTGTATATAAATAAACTGTCTTAATATTAAATACAAGTAGGTGGTAATAACCAGAGCCTCAAATTTTACTATTTAACAATCCACAGTCATTTTATTTTTTCGTTTTAAACGTGGCATGCCTGATTGTTTAAAGGTATGTTTAGATGGAGTAGAGAAATAAAACTTCTCTAATAAAAACTGTCATTCTGTCATATAAGCATCATATATTGAGGCTTTTGGGTCATATTTTAGCAGATGGCATCTAAAACAAACCGTTCAAATTGTCCAAATTGTGCAAAGTATGTTTTGCAGAAAGCACTCCATGTTTATGTTTTAGTCCGAATATTGGGGTGGAAACTCAAACTGTGATATTTTCCTACACCTAACTAAATGGTTTTGTGTCCAAAATATAACAAAATGATGACTGAAAACAGAAGTAATGGTAAAAATACAATTTCGGAAACAAATACCAGCCTGCTGCTTGTGTGTGACTTCTTGCACCGCCTCTCTTTCTCTGTGTGTCAGCATGTTTCATTTTTAAATACGTTATTTTTTACTAAAAAAATAATTCACAAGCCTACAACAATAAGGTGCACAATTTTCACTTGCAGCTTTGACTCAAACAGGTATGAGTCAGAATATTTCAGTTGAACACTTAATAAAAATTCCTTCCTTTATAACTCGGCATAATTCAGGCCGTTGTTGACGCATTGAGTGACTGTTTATGTGTAAATTTCAAACTGTGAGAAACTTCTTCCTAAAGACAGCTGAACTCATAAAGATGGACCTGTTTGTGCCAGTAGAGCCGAGCAGTGGAGCGTCTCTGCGTGAAGATGTTTAGATCCAGTGTCATCTGAGTGCATTAGGCAGAATGTAAACACGCCAAAGACATTTACTGAAAACCGGTCTGTGTGCTCCCTAAAGATTCAAACAGGCAGCTGTTGAAGCCACTTACAAACCCTGAACCCACTGATTTAAACACTTTTGCGAGGCGCAAAACCTGCAACGTTAAATGCATCCCCTCCTCCAGACTCCAGACAGACATCTCCAAGAATTTTTAAACAGAGCAGAAGAAATCCATCATATCAAAACCGTTTTTAGGTTTTATTCGGGCCTCTGGTATCTCTCATCTCTTCTGGGACCTGACAGTAATTACAGCTATCAAGGTGCTCGTCTGGAGCCGTCGGCCAAGAGCGTGGAGGCTGCTTCTCCTCAGCTCATCCGCCTCGGCCTCCTGACTCCGCAGCCCCGTTTGTTTTAACAGACCTTGAAGCCTGTAATGGCCATAACAGCCGACAGGTCAGATTTATTCAGAGTTTTCACCCTGGTCTAATTCATATATTAAGTTAACAGTTACTGGGAGGGTAATCTTATAAACAAGGTAAAGTAATAGCCGGAGGAAAGAATTTGTGGATAATTTTAGGTTGTGAAATGGTGAAGGAGGGAGTTTTCCTGCTCGGTCTGGAACCGTATCAGTGATGCATGCAATAAACTTGAAAGTGCCACTGAATTAAAGTGTGAAAGTTTGTAAAATACACTCCCGGTGATGTCATGCGGGTCATCTTGATTATGGCTTCATAAAGATTCAACCAAAAGTTTGCGTAGTAAATTTTCCTTCGAAAGATTTACAGGGAATGAGGAAACGACTGTAAAAGAACACTTTTGTGCTGCATTGTGGGAAATGTAGGCAGAAATACTTTTTTTTTTTTTTTTTTTACAGTATATTAGTGTTGAAACATTGTTTCTGCAGTCAAAAGTATTTACATTTACAATTTAAGTTTTTGCATCATAAGAACAAAAGCACATGTTAGGCAGTTTAATTTCTCTGAATACAAATATTGAGATTATTGATGCTTTGTCAGACTTTTAATGGAGAATAAAATTGCAAATTTAGATTAATTGTTTAAAGAGGGGAAAAATAGCTCTGACGACAAAACTAAACTGACAGCACAAATACTGTAAATGTCCCAGAGAGTAAATGGCAAATGGACTCTACTTATATAGCACCTTTCTATCTAATCAAGATACTTAAAGTACTTTACAACACAATCTGTGCCTCACTTACCTCCACACACACATTCATACATCACTCTACTACATCTCTACAAAGATAACTGAGAAAATCTATAGAGACTAATCAGTGCTTTAGGTCACATTCACCCCGATGGGACACACATCGGAGACAATGAGGGGTTTGGTGTTTTGCTCAGGGACACTTCAGCATGTGACTGCTGGTGGAATTGAACCCCCAACTCTCCCACTGGAGGACGACTGCTCTAACCACTCAACCACAGCAGCTCCAGAGTATCCACCAGACACATCCAAGTGCTGATACTTGGAAACCTTCAGTTGGAGATTAAAGGGATAGTTCAGATCTTTTGAATTAGAGGTTTGTGAAACAACTATGAATAATTAATAAATTTTTGAAGATAACTCTTTTAGCAGCATCAGTTTGCAGAAATTGTTTAATTTTGACCAGGTTGACCATTTAACAGCACATCTGAGTGGAGATAAGATATAGGTAAGTAAGTACCATAAGTGATATGTTCTCATACAATGATGAAATGAGTTCTCTGCATTTAATCCATCTCACCTGGGATGCCCCCAGGTGGAGCAGTGGGCAGCTATTGAGCGCCCAGGGAGAAAATAGGGATTGGGTGTCTTGCTCAGAGACACCACGGCATGTGGGAACGGCTGGGAGTCAAACCGCAACTTTCTGGTCCCAGGTCAGCTGCGCTACCTCTACCCCAGCTCGGCCCATAGGTGGCTTGCTGCTCCATTAAAACAGCTCCAGTTTCAAAAGTTTCACTGCGGTTTGTTCAAACAATGTTTTATAAATCTTTATTCCTTTTTAAAATGTAGTTTATTTCAGCTGGAAGTGCTCCAGACTGCAGCAGAAATGCGCCAGCTAGTCAGAGTTTCCTTTATTTTGTGCTTGCTAAACACCACAGAATGAGCTCTAACAATATAATTAGAAATGGACATAAAAGTTTACATCTTAGTATCTGCATGAATAATTATGCAATTTTTGGAAATGGAGTTGTTTTGGGAGAGGCCCCACTCAGACGTGCTGTCAGCTTGTTATTCTGTAGAGAACTTCTCAATTTCAAAAACTGAGGTTGTTCAAAGAGTGGTCCATCTACAACAGGTAAGATGCTATTTGTCCATGCTCTTTGCACAGAACTCCACTTCCACAGACCTGAATGATCATTTTAAGTGCAGTAATGCACAAACCATCCATTTCTGTCCAAATACTGATGTGCAGCACTGAAGACAATATTTGCAGGGATTTTCCTTTATAGCTGCATGCACAAAATAAAATATATTGCGCAAGTTCTTGCTGACTTGGCCTCCAGAAGATTCAGAAGAAATTTATGGAAGATGATGCAGAAAAGCTCGGTACTTTGTCAAGTTTTTATCAGTAAACAAACCGTAACGATTGAAATAAATCGAACCAGCAAAAGAAATTAAACAAACGTTCAGCTGGATTGCTTTTAAAGCGTTCTTTTCGAAGACGCGGGGATTAATTGGGTGATAAACGCGGCCTGTTGGTTAACAGTAGGAGAGAAAACGCAGCCATAGAAAGACTTGGCAGTCTCTGCCCTATATGTTCCGTTAGCGGCGACCTGTGCTCCAGTTTCATGCATGTTTGAACGCGTTGTCACCCTTTTTCCCCTCTAAAACATGAAACACTAAACACACGTGTAAAAAATTATGACATCTTAACAGCTACTAAATGAAAAGACAAATTATTTTTCTGCATTAAAAGAGATGACAGATTTGCAGCTATCGTTACCGAGGTGTTACTCTATTAGGTTTCGTGGTATTATGTCAAATGATGTCAACTTTTCCCTCGTGCTTCTCTACCGCATATTCAGTCAAAAGGAAATGGCACAGCTAAATCAAGTGCAAACGTTTTATAAGGCTGCAATAAAGTATAGAGGGGAAAAAAAACACCTCTGGAGAATAAAATGTGCATAACACCAACAATCTGTCATGAAATGTGAAATAAAGAAAGAGCTCTGGTGCTCCTGCTCCACACCCATTCATCAGCTTCCACTAAAAGCAGTTACTTCAGCGCGCTCTCCTAAAATACGTCCTTCAAGATGGACACAAGTGTCGATGAGGTGGTATTTCTCAGGCCCCTTGCCATTCTGTTATCACAGGATACGGAGCTGGGAAGAGTGAAGGATCAGAGTGGGGAGGACTGGAGCCCTAGAGCATGATTTACTTGACCTCGCAGTGCTGGAACTCACAACCAGAACCTCATTAATTCCCAGGGTCATTCGGCTCGGACATAAATTGGTTTAATAATCAGAACGTGTGGACGACTTCCAGACAAACACCAAGAATTATGAAATCTCTGGCCTCATCACAACCTCCCTGCCTCTCCTTGTACCCGCTCCAAAACTGAAGTGGCTTTAAAATCGGAGTCGAGGAGTCACCTAATCCCAATCGGAGGGAGGAGGCCGGTGGAACGTTTTCTGCTTATTAGGCAGCAAAAATGATGATGTTTTATAGGACGATCAACTGTGAATGATTTCCCTCTCCAATCCATTTTGGGAGCCTTGGCCTGTCTTTTGTTCGAAAAAAACAAACAAAAAAAAGAGTTGGAGCAAGAGCAGGGCTGAAAGGGGAAGCCCAATAAATTACACTAATGCACATATTTAAAGGGGCTTTTATTCCCTCTGGCCTGTTATCAAGACTACTCCAGTTAGAATGTAAACTACCTCTTTCTGTCCCCCTCCCCCAGACCCAATATTTAATGTTATCATCCTTTAAAACAGCTCCACTGTTTATGTTTTTGCGAATAAAGGGCAGATTATTTCAACTTTTTCCTCACTATTTCACACTGGCCCCAGAATCGTCAGGCAAATAGTTGTTTAATGATGCTGCGGGCCTCATTAATCCGAGAAGATAGACCCAGAATTGTATAAACACAGTGAAGTCAGGGCCGGTGAATCACACCTTTGGTTTATGGAGGCCAGCAGAGGGGGAGGATGCTCTCTACTTGAGCCCACACAAGCAAAGTTGTGGAAAGGAAAACAAGCGTAATCCTGCTGATAAAAGTGGGATTGTTTCAGAGTTTATTTGGACATGCAGTGCCTGGCTGAGGTTAGCCCCTAATGAGACAGCAGCCTGTCCAGAGTGGATTCATCACCGCTGGATCGGGGTTATCGCGCCCCGCCGTGCCCCACTACTTTTAATCAGGCTCCTCTCTGGTCACTCCCTATCAGCAGCAGTCCATCTCTGGAGCCGTCAGCATCCATCAGGAGCTGCAGACAGGCCCAGAGTGCACGGCTGAGGAGTGCATTAGTAAGTTATTACATTGTAGTCTAGCTTTATTGTCTGCCATGTCTCTGAACATGTGAAAAGTAAACCCACACACTCGCATAAACGTTCACTTACTCGCTTGAGATGTTTTTTTAATGGACGAATTGACAGATCTGACACAAAGCAGTAAAAAAACCAACAATTTAATTTATGTCTGAGAAATCAAACTCTGAATAATTTGGTGTCAAGAACTCATTAACGCAACACTTGTAGAAGTAACACCACCTAGAAAACATGCCCTACAATAAATAAAAAAAACTTTAATTTAAAATTACTATATATTCAGATCGGGCAGCACGGTGGCGCAACTGGTAGAGCTGCTGCCTCTCAGCGAGCAGGTCCCTGGTTCAAACCCCGGTCCAGGGGCCTTTCTGGGTGGAGTTTGCATGTTCTTTCCGTGCATGCGTGGGTTTTCTCCGGGTACTCCGGTTTCCTCCCACAGACCAAAAACATGCATGTTAGGCTGATTGGTAACTCTAAATTGTCCCTAGGTGTGAGTGAGAGTGCATGGTTGTTTGTCTCTATGTGTCCCTGTGATGGACTTGCGACCTGTCCAGGGTGTACCCCGCCCCTCGCACAGTGATTGCTGGACATGGGCACCAGCGACCCCCGTGACCCAAAAATGGAATAAACGGGTAAAGATAATGGATGGATGGATGGATATATTCAGATCTTCTGAGGTGGGATTTTGTGGAAACATTATTAACTGCTTTTTAATGGCTCTTTGAATGACTTCAGTTTGGTTAAAAAGTTTATTTCTAACTGGACTGACTAGTCAGGCTCGTCATACAAATGGTAATTTATAAACCCTACATTAATGTTGGATTTATATTAAATAGATGCTCACAAAGAGCAAGTGTGAACAACAGCAGCATCAAGCTGTTGCTTTTCCAGTGCAGCCTATAGGGAACTTTCCACATGTATATCATTACATACAAAACTAACAGCAATTCAGTAGTTTATAAAGCAATATTTGCACAAACCTCTATAACTTTTTGACATTGTAGTTGTTTTTAAACAACAGCAATTTACTTTTAATCTTAACCTGTTGTGAGATTTGCCTTATTGTCCTACTGGGGCTACCATAGGGAGGTTGCCTTGGAGCGCAAACAGAAACAGCGCTGGGAACTTATGAGAGACACGACATGTATGCACCTGCTGTTGCACCATAAAAGCAGTTCATGTTCCAGCGATACTGCATCTTTCTGCCTCTTATCATGACATGGTGTCAGAAGTGGGATTGACATGTCAGAAGTGGGACTGACAATCCTGTTGTGTTTTTCCCAACTGTGATTGTTTAAAGAGTTTTCTGCTGGGAATGAAAATCTTTAGGAAGCTCACAATCTGATTACTAGTCACATGGCAGTAACTCAATTACACCACAATAATTACACTTCAAACAAAATTATGAGCATATTTTTTCTCAGATCTAAAATAAAGCAAATGTTTTGCTCAACCCTGAAGTATAAAACTGCTTTCATTCCCCCAAAATTGGAGGTACTAAATGAATTAAAAAAGGTCAAATTTTTGAGTATGGTTACCAAAGATTTTGTACCAATGGATGTCCATTCCTCACGTTAGAGCTACCTTACCTTCTTTCTTCAGTGTTTCTACAAATTTGGTTTTGGTCCCATTGTATAATGCTGAAACTGCTCTATTAGTTTATCTTCTTTCAGCTTTTCTTGAGAAAAGAGCGAAACATAGTGCACATTGCCTGGTTTTTAACCACTAAATGTGGATGTAATAAAAATTGCAATGGTCTGCTGCGCTTTCTCCAAATTACATTGAAACTTTCATGTTACTCCTCTGTTAGCAGCTACGCCCACACGTTTTTTTTCATCTTCCTCCTTCGAGTAAAAGTTTGTATTTAATACAACTCTTGTCAACATAACTTTTCTCTTTAACATCATAAAAGATTAAATACTTTCAAACACTAGCTTTCAACGTAGAAGGTTTCATGCCTCAGTCAGCCTCATTCTGGGCACTGAATTCTGGACTTCAGAGTTCTTCCTTCTGCGTTCCTCAACATGATGTTATTAACTTTAAATAAAAGTCGTTTTGTGACATTTTACCTTCAATTCAGAACAGTTCATGTCTGCATTTCGATGCACTGAAAAATAGATCATCCCTTCCAAACCGATCTACAGCAGGTAAGATATTAATTGTTAATAACATACTCAGAACTCCACTTTTCAGTATCTGAATGAAAAATTAATGAATTCAAAAAATAAATGTTTAATGAAGGTCTTCTCTCTGGTTTGTCTCAGGAACCCATTTGTCCACTAAAACACAGACTTATCTTGCACCCCCTCAGTCATAACATGTGTCTGTTTGTGTCTGTGTGCAAGTGTGTGTGCGCACCGTTTGATTAGTTTAACTAACAGGGTGATTTAGTGTTGTTAGTGTTTCTCACTTTAATGACACGACCAACTCCCACCTCATCAGTGTGCCCCCTCTCCCCCCAAACATGGACATTAAAGTCACAACAGCTCTTCATCTTGCCTCGTTGTATTGAAGTATCATCACCATGACGCTCACAGTCTGCATCGCTGTGTTAAATGGTAATAGTTTTTTTTTTCTTGGCAAGTAAAATACACAAAACTCCTCATTTGACAGCGAGTCCTAAATCACTCAGCGTTGATGTTTAGACCAGTGAAGTCAATAATCTCCATCTTGTCACAGTGATATATGACATAACAGGGACATATTTTACCTTAATCTCCTCTTTGTAAGGTTGCTTGTAGCCAAAGCATCAGTCTGAACACGTGTTCTGAACAACAGGATTTGGGAGAGAAAAAGTGGCAACTTGCATTTCACTTTTTGTGGTCACAGAGGTCTATGTCATTGTTACCAAGTGGTTAAAAAAATCTCTGTGGGAGATATATAGTTTGTGTTGCAAGACGAGGAGAACAGGCGGGAGAGACAGATGGTTGTCGGTTCATAGGAAAGGATTTTGAGATTTTGGTCAAGTAACTGGAAGTTGTTGGTTAGAAAATAGTTTTCCCCACTTTACTGACTTCATTCAGCTGTGAAAAAGTTGCGATGAGACAATAATGTAGATTTGCACCAATGTGTTTTATGTAAACTCACATTTTTCTCTTGTTGTATGTTTTTAAATGTAGTTTTGCATTTGTTATCCATCCATCATCTTTTACCCGCTTTTTCCTTTTAGGGTCGCAGGGGTCACTGATGCCCATATCCAGCAGTCACTGTACGAGGGGCGGGGGACACCCTGGACAGGTCTCTAGTCCACCACGGGGACACATAGAGACAAATGAGACAACCATTCAGTCTTTCACTCACACCTAGGGACAATTTAGAGTTACCAATCAGCCTAACATGCATGTTTTTGGTCTGTGGGAGGAAACTGGCGTACCCAGAGAAAACCCACGCATGCACGGAGAGAACATGCAAACTCCACCCTGAAGGGTCCTGGGCCAGGATTTGAACCAGTGACATTCTCGCTGAAAGGCAAAAGCTCTACCATCTGAGCTGCCTGCATTTGTTATGTATAACTTAACATTTTTCAACCACCCAGAACTTTGAGGGATTGAGCTTGAAGGACCACTAAATGAAGTGTTTGAAAAGGTATTTTATTGTAATTTTAGTAATTAAAGTATTAATCAGATCACAAAACAAACAAAATTATTTTAAAATAGACACAATTATTATGGTTATTAGACCTTTATTTATACAGGTTAGTTCCCATGGAGCCCCGAAGACTCATTTACAAGAGTGACCTGCTACATACAACATACAGGCAGATGAGAAAAAGAGAACACTAGGATGGAGGAAGCCAAAAAAAATCACGTCTCACACCATTTCCTGTCTGGGAAACAGTATAAAAGATGCAAAAAAAGACCTCGCAACATAAAGCTGCAACATACAATGACATCATAATACATTAATGCATAGAGGTCGACAAAGCTGGTGCGTTGTCCATAAACACTCCAGAATGTTCCAAAGTTCTGATAAGATGGTACAGTGTCTATCAGCATCTCCTCGGGAGGGGTGCAGGCAGAGCTTCTAGTTTACGTATCCACCAGGAGTAATTTGAGATAAGTTGGCCTGTCCAAGGCAAGAGGGGAGACCAAATTCAGATAAACAACAATTGTTCGGGCTGCCAGACTTCGATTTCTGTCTGCCTTCAAGTTCTGCTGGTACACTCAATGGCGAATCCAAACAGCCAGAATAAGTGGACATTCCTCCTGGTCTGTGCTCGATTTAGCATTCTCCAAGATTGAATCCTTCATGCTGGCGAGTTCAAGGAGCTGCAATTGGCCTACGATTCTCAGAAATCGTGTCCAGCTTGTGGTTGAGCTCGGTAAGCATATGAGTCTGAGAGCTCATCATCATCATCACTTTTATTGTCCCCTTAGGGTTTTCTTGCAGCAAGGTGGCGATAAAATTAAAACACACGTAAACAATCACCCACAAAGTCCGTGTACAAATATCAGTAAAACAGGCTGTACGACAACTTCAAGCCCGGTTACATTTAACATTTATCTGAATAATGGCCTGGCTGATAAAGGAGTTAATTATTAGTGCTCGAGGCACAGATTAGTCCTTCACATAAGGCTGGCAGCTTTTACATAGCCTGAACTGGTAAGCATGACGACTTAGCGGTTAGCACTGTTGCCTCACAGCAAGAATGTCCTGGGTTCAATCCCCAGTTGGACCTGGGGTCTTTCTGTGGGGAGTTTGCATGTTTTTCTCGTGCTTGCGTGGGTTTTCTCCAGGTATTCTAGTGTCCTCCCACAGACCAAAAAACACGCATGTTAGGCCCAGGCCTCCCTTGCAAATGAGATCTGTGATCTCAATGGGATTTGCCTGGTTAAATAAAGGTTAATAAAACTGCTGCCAACGACGTCCTAATTTATCGAAATCCAAGGTATCTGCCGATTCCAATAAGCAGAAACCCTGTTATCATAAAGCCAATCATGTACACATCTTCTGCATCCTCCACGGACAGCACAGATAGACACATCATCTTCCACTCATTCCAGGTATCCATGACATACCTAGCTGCGTGGGTCTGTTCAGGGCATGAGGGCTCTCCAGCACCCTGTCGCCTGATGGAAAAAAAATTATCAATTGCATTGAGGGACCAGTTGAACAAATCCATGATAACTTTTGATTCAGAAGATGTGTAAAGAGAGGCTCTGACAGGACAAGACAGCAAAAAAAGCAGGAGGGAGGTTAAGAGCGACCATCTTTGTCGAAGGCGAAAGAGAGACAAAAAGTCAAAGCTAGCGGCAAACAAAGACTAAAATGGGAATATGTCGTTTAACAGACAGGTGACCTTAAAGCTCTTTTTAATGGTGGAAAACCCACAATAAACCTGTTTTGGCTTCAGGTGACACAACATCACTCAGTCCTCATGTACTCATCCTACTGGTAGTAATAACAGCATGCGTCTGAGCGTCGTGTGGCCTCTGCTGCTTGCTGCTGAGGAACCCATCACATGCCGTGATGGAAACCAGATGTCTGTTTAAGGCTCATAATCAATAGCCTCACTCAGAGCAACCCTGACTTTCTCTGACCCCCCCACCCCCTGTCCCTTGACAGCTTGTTATGAGATGATCCACAAAGGAATGGCGTATCTGTGCTGCAAACAAGTCGAAGTGCGTCAGGAGTGAGATTAACTAATTGGATTCCCTGCATGAGTTTTTGTTTGGAGGAAGAGGGGGTCTAAGCGAAGGGATCCGTCCCTTCTTGTAGCCTCATCAGGCTACACAACTTTTACCTCCATATCCCAGACTCTGGGAATTCAGCAGTAGTGGAAGAATGGGGATTCCCATTAAAAAAAAAAGTGAAATCTGTCTAAATAAATAACTTCAAGTGGCACTCGAGAAGACGCAGTGCATCTCCATTTCCTGTGGCTGTTTCCTGCCGTCACACGGGATCGCTTTATAGTTCCGTACACGAGCGTGTACCAGGGGAAACATTAAGAAGCCGATTCCCTTTCGTTTTGTTTCAGAGTGAGGGGATGTTGAGGATCTCTCTGCAGTGCCGGGTCGCGGCAGGAAGAGGCAGCGGTGTAGTGACTGGAGTGTGCAGGTCGTGACCTCAAACGTGTAATGATCACCTGATGGATGTTGTGAGCCCGAGGTCAACTGTGTGTCAGAGGAGAGCTGGAAGGAAGAGAAGGAAGTGAAGTGGTGGGCCATCATGCACGGTCTGTTAGACAGAAAAAAAAAACAACTGAACTTTTTTACCAATGTACGAGACATGAGGTGTCCCTGTTGCCACGTACGATCCCTAACACAACAAGCTGTTTCCATCAAACACCAGTTTTTTAATTTATTTTTAACATTAAAGTGAAAAATGGTGCATAAAGTGAAATGTTGACAGAAAAAAGACAGAGCAGAGCAAGTTATTGAAACTGTACGAACAGCAAATACCGATGATTGACCATTGTGCAACATGGAACCCAACCCAAATATTGAGCTAAATTTTGGTGTGGTAGTAGCTGAGCGTTATCCCCAAAACATAATCCAGATCTTTGTTTAAAATGTTGGTGGCGTGCAAAATGACGAGTGGTATGCTTTTTCAGAGAATGCTACTTTCAGTTAAATCTATTTTTTATTGAAGGTTGATTAAAATTGAACAAACTCCAACTTGAAATTAAAATCACATTTTTATCCGACAGAGAGGGGAAAGGAACAAATGAGCTTTTATCCAGCCCGCTGTTAAAACTTCTTCGATGGTCAACCAAATATAAGGTTTACTTTAACTTTAATGGACACTTTTTATTGGGCTTGTTTATTTTTGTTTACTGATTAGGAATCTGTTTTAAATTGATAGACTAATCCAACAAAGTTCAGTCACGTCATCTGGATGGTTTCTTTTTTTTGTTGAGACATTTCGCCCTTCATCCAAAGAACTTCATCAGGATTATTGAGCATGAACTTTGATGTTTTGAACCACTTTGGCTATGGCTGCCTCAGAGGAGTTGATGAGGGAGAGGGCGAGCACCAGAAACCATCTTATAACCAGCAAACGCTGGTCCACTATGTGGGTTTGCTGCTTGTGGGACTCAGTTTGTTGTGGCTCCTCGGACTGATGAAGTCCTTTGGATGAAGGACAAAGTGTCCCAACAACAAAAAGAAACCATCCAGATGATCTGACTGAACTTTGTTAGATTTTCTACCTGGATTATTGAGCATGAACTTAGATGTTGATAGAATCATGTTTTTTTTTTAAATTGTTTAAGCCCCTCGCAGATAACACGTTACAATTATGTTTGTTTGTTCAAGAGTTGTAACTTTTCTGGTTTGACTGAGCTCTGAATGAACATCTGAATGAAGCAACTTCCCATTTGCTCACATATTGGGATTTTTAAACCTATAGCAGATTGAGCAGAGGAGTTCCTGATGAGGGCCGCAGGGAGAGGAGCAGCAGACCCGGGGGCCGAGGCCTCCAACCGACCAGAGTGGGAACGACTCCATCTCTCGCTGATAAATGCAGCTGGCTTTGTGGACGCTCAGGAAAGTTTTATAGTCAGATATGTGCAGATGATTGGGCCAGCTGCGCAGTGTCATATATTCCCAAACAAACCCTGCAGGAGCTGAACTCTCACCCTTTGCTCATATGGGTTACGGGGCCTGCTCTCACACTCTTCTTCATGCACTTAAATATGTGCAAACATTACGCACACCGAGACGCAAAGCAGAGCAAGAAAGTCCCAGTGAGCTGAGTGCTTTGCATGAACGCGACCCTTATGAAATCTAATTCTCTTACAGGTGAGATAAATACGACTTCACTGTAACCGCACAGCTTTAAACAAGCCCAGTAATTATGATCTCTCACCTGCGTCTGAATCTGCCTGCTAAATCAGTTTAAAGGAAGTGGGACTGAAGGATGTGAAACTGAGCAGCGATTTCTAAAAAAAAAATCACCTGCTCGCTCTCAGTCGTGCGTCCCACCTCTGGTTGTCGTGGCTTCGAGACACTTTTCGAATCCAAAGCAACGAGCAGAGCAGGTTTCTCTGCCTCGGCTCTGTTTATTTTAGAACAAGACCAAGACAAACCCAAGTGACGTTTTATTTATTTTTCCGCGCTCGCCCTCGCCTCCTCCTAAAAGGAATTCCCAGATAATCCATCCGTATCAGTTTTGAAGTGTGTGTTCTCTGGAGCATTAACACCAAAAAAAAAAAAAAAAACACACACAAGTTGAAGTGTGACTGGGTCCAATGTAAGTTAATGAGGGGCAGCTTCAGAGTGGAAACAAGAGAAGAGATTTTTTTTTTTTTTTGGCTGTTAGTGGTCTCCTGGGTAGTACAAACACTTCTACCATACTTTACCACCAATTCTTCAATTGTCTCCCCTTACGTTTCTGAACAACTTCACTTTAGAAGAAACTCTCACTGCTGACTAATTCTGGTTAAACGCCAGAATGAGGAGCTTTAGATGGTGTTTTTCTCTTTAAGTGATAACATCTGATGTTGAGAGATAAAGAGAGCACAAAAAAAGCAACGAAGGGGTCAAAAAGCCTTGTTGTTTAATCTGACATGAGCGGCTGTACAGTTGATCTTGTTATTCACTGAGAGAGGTGTTTCATTTAGCTGTTCTCTTTAAAACGACATCTGCGAGCCACGATAAGCTCCAAAAAGAGGAAATAAGGAAACCTCAGACTATACTCAGCAAACTTAACATTTATCTTCAGAGAGACCACGCAGGTGACTCCAGCGCTGAGTTCTGTCAGAATGTAGAAGTTGATTTTTCTTTTTTTGCACATCATAAAGTACAGAACATATGAGCTTTAACAAAAGTGGTTTTGTTTAGAAACACACACAAATAAAGTCCAGTTGCAAACAGCAGTCTGAGAGGAGCAACGATCATTGAGCCAACAGTTTGCAAATGGACAAATACAGCTCTTCAAGCCGGGGTGCAAATATTTTAATGTAGAGTTCAGAAAGATATTAATCATCATTATCTTACCTGCTGCAGGTAGTTTTTCAAACAGTCTTGGTTAAAGAAAAACAATAATAATAACTTTAATTTATAATGCACTTTACATTCACAATGAATCTCCAAGTGCTACAAAGAGTGAACATCAGATAACATCAGGACAAAAGCAACCGAGAGGAGGAACAACCAGGAGGATAACGCCTCAGAATGATCACATCAAAAACTTAAAATGCACAAAATGCAGATAAAATACTCAAATAAGAACTATGGGTGAATAAAAAAACTAAAGTACAGTGCAATCAATTAAAAAACTGGGTAAAAAGAAAGGTTTTAAGACCTTTTTTTAAAACTTGTCACGTTCTGTGGGGCCCTCAGATATGAAGGCAGGGCGTTCCACAGCCGAGAGGCAGCGCAGGAGAAAGCCCGGTCTCCTGTTGTGCGGGACCGAGACCTGGGAGTGAGAAGAAGATGGGTGTTGGAAGAGCAGAGAGTGCGTGAAGGACAAGGAGGGGTGAGAAGTTCTTTTAAATAAGATAGCAAAGTAAAGGCAGTGAGAACAATATGGACTGCTGCCCTCTTAAAAAAAAAAAAACTCCAACTGAAAAACGTACACATCTGTTCTAGTAAACACTGTTTTATACATGGTACATGGTACATGGACTGCACTTATATATCAAATTTTTATCTTATCAAGATACTCAAAGTGCTTTACAACACAGTCTGTGCCCTCATTTACCCATTCATACAGCACTCTACTATATTTACAACAAATAATCAGAGCTTTGTCACATTCATACACCGATGGGACACACATCGGAGGCAATGAGAGGCTCAGTGTCTTGTTCAGGGACACTTTGGCATGTGACTGCTGGTGGAATTGAACCCCCAACTCTTGTATTGGAGGACGACTGCTCTAACCACTCATCCACAGCCGCTCTGTAATACAAAGTATATAAAGGACGAAACGTCTCAGCAAAAAAATAAATCGTCCAGATGACCTGACTTAACTTTATTGGATTTTCTACCTGGATTATTGAGCATGAACTTTGATGTTTTGAACCACCTGAGGGGAGTCGATGGGGGAGAGGGCAGGCCCCAGAAACCATCTTGTCACCAGCAAATCGGTTGGCCCACTATATGAGTGTGCTGCTTGTGGGACTGAGTTTGTTGTGGCTCCTTGGTCTGATGAAGTCCTTTGGATGAAGGATGAAACATCTCAACAACAAAAACAGACTGTCCAGATGACCTGGCTTAACGTTTGTGGACTGTTTTATATATACTTACATCCTTGCAAATGTTCTCTACATGATTATTTATGAATACTTTTGTGGTTTTATCTACAAATAATATTAAAGAGCAAACAGTGGAAACAACTAGCTGCAGCACTAACTGAGCAGCAAAGGTTAATAAAATACCATTTTGCATAACCCACTGAGAATATTTATAGACTGGACTTGTTTTAAGAGCAGTAATCCATTTTATTCTTGAACTTGCTCAGATTATCTCTTAACATTTCAATCCAACGAGAATTCAACTTTATTTCTCTTTAAGGAAGCAGTTCAAAGATCTATCAGGAACAAGAAAGATAAGCATTGTTTCTAATCTTTCCACAAAATATCGGCTCTATTTCTTTAATGCACTGGACAATAAGGTATAAATAATTCTGAGTAGTTGTCCAAAAAGAAAGAAAATTTGCTTGGCATTATTATTTTTTATGAGTACCTTCAGCCTGGTCTGTATCATGTAAAAAAATAATTATTTCCCAGACAACTAGCTTAAATATTCTATTATAATAGAATATAATATTCTAATATTCTATTTTATGTTGGTTAGTCAACGCAGATACAAACACTAAGTGTTGCAGAACTGTATTTATTCATTCATTACAGATAATTTCCATTTATGACACCATCTGACTGCTACAAACTGAACCTTTAGCTTAATGAAGCATAATTATGTGCATTTATTTGTAATACAGCAAGTCCTATATACATTTTGTCCAACTTTGAGTAAACATACTGTGTTCAGTTTGGTGTTAGAGTTGCAGTTCGTGAAGAATGACTTATAAAAATGTTGCAATCCATTAGTAGACAAATATGAACTCTTCACTACCTAATAATTTACCAATAGCTACTTTTTTTGGTGGAATTTAAGTGAAAATAAAACTGATGAAACTGAGGTACTTTGTAGTTTCTTATTTCTTCACAATTATGTCCCAAACAGTAAATCAGAGAGTTCGTTGTGCAGAAGGAAACAATTCTAAATGAGGAACCACTGAGGAACTCAGTATGATGTTTCATTTTACTTGAAGGTGT
This sequence comes from Nematolebias whitei, assembly GCF_014905685.2. Classification (NCBI taxonomy): domain Eukaryota; kingdom Metazoa; phylum Chordata; class Actinopteri; order Cyprinodontiformes; family Rivulidae; genus Nematolebias; species Nematolebias whitei. The sequence goes on from NC_056509.1 coordinate 38,880,716, forward strand.
GCAGAAACACTAAGTAATAAAACAGAACAGGGAACTGTTGAGTAACTATCAAGATACTGCGCTTTAATGGACAGTTGAAGAAAAAAGTTGAAAAGAAAAAGTATTGGAATGAGCCGTAACTAACGAAAAGAGGCTGGTCGGCTCAGTGTTTGGCTTAATCTGGAAAAAAGTCCAGAAATAAATAAATTACACATAAGCTACTTGTTAGCTCATTTAATAATCTCAATAGCTAACAATGTACTAATAGACTATCTTTAATCTATCCTATGACAAACAATGACAATATAACGTTGTCAAAAATAAAATTGTCAGCCATATTTGTATTTGTGACATAATAACCATAATAATTACATATTTTCATTTTCTATTAAAAAAAAAGTTCTTCTTTCAGCTTTCCCCTCTTCAGGGGTCTCCACAGCGAGTCATCCTCCTCCACCTCACTCTGTCCTCTTCATCCTCTGTCCTCACTCCAACTACCTCCATGTCCTCTCTAGCTGCATCCATATATCTCCTCTTTGTCTGTTTCAGCTGCATTTCTAACATCTTTCTACCAATATACCCACTGTCCCTCCACTGGGCATGTCCAAACCATCTCAGTCTGGCTTCTCTAACTTTATCTCCCAGTTGTTCAACCAGTGCTGTACCTCTGATGATCTCATTCCTAATCTTATCCATCCTTGTCACCAGGTTTGGTAACCTCTTTCTTTCAATAACTTCCTGCACTTCACTATTCCACCACCAGGTTTCCTTACCATCCATTCTCTGTCCATATCACCAAGTACCTTTCTACCTGTCTCTCTAAACTGTTGCTGTAGTAGCCCAGTCATTTGGAAGCTCTTTCTTACTGCCCAGAGCCTTTAACACCTCCTCTCTGAACTCCTCACAACATTCTTCCTTCTTCATCTTCCACCATTTGGTCTTCTCTGATTTTACTCTTTTTCTCTTCTTCACAACAACAGTCATTCTTCACACAACCATCCAATGCTGTCATGGCCACGTTCTCCCCTGCCACAACTTTACAGTCTCCAATCTCCCTCAGGTTTCCTCTTCTACACAGAATGTAGTCGACCTGCGTACTTCATGCCTCCACTCTATGTCCCTCCCTCTTTTGGAACCAAGTGTTTACAGTCATTTCCATTCTCTTGGCAGAATCCACCATCATCCTTGTTTCTTTCCTTGGCACCAAACCCACCCATCACGTCCTCATTTCTGTTTCCTTCACCAGTATGTCCATTCAGGTCTGCTCCAATCACAACTCTTTCCTCCCTGGGAGTGCTCTCTATCACTTGTTCTGGTTTTTTATTGCCTGCACAGTGTTGCAGTGGTTAGAGTTGCAGCTCACCACCAGAAGGTTGCAGGTTCACCTCGCACCTGTGGCCTTTCTGTGTGGAGTTTGCATGTTCTCCTCATGCACACTCATACTTTTTTCTGGGTACTCTGGCTCCCTCCCACAGACCCAGATACAGAAACTCATCTAACTGGTGACTAGTTGTCTCTTGGTGTGCGTGAGAGCATGAACATTGTCTTATTTGTCTCTGTGTGGACCTGTGATGGACTTGTACTGTACTTGTCCAGGGTGTATCCCACCTTTTACACAGTACCCACTGGAGACAGATACCAGCTCCTTAATTGATGAAGAAGACCTGTCAAAGACCTGATTGACTTGGTCCAGAGGCTTTTGTTTGCCTCTGTATCTACACATCTGATGGTGTTCACTACCATCTTCTTATCTTCTTATACTCAGTAAGTGTACTCTGAAAGTGCCCACCTTTTTCGAAACCCTTTAAAAAATGAATAAGTGAAACAAGTACAGATTTACAAAATCTCAGCTGTTGCTGGAGTGGCACGAGATAATTCTTATTTAGAGACATGCACATTATTTTCATCTATGGGTGAGAGTCAATAGTTTGAACTGGAAGGGTCAAGCAGCAGATATTGTATCTGCTGATTCAGCAGAACTAACAATGCCCTCACATAAAACTCACAAACTCGATTGTGTCGAACATTTCTGCCCATACTGTCAAAAGAACAACAAAAAAAATGTCTTAGAAAGTTCATTGTAGAGAGCAAATCTTCAAAACAAGCTTTGATCTTTAATTTCTACTCAACTCCAGTTGGTTTTTAGGAACCTCTTAATTTGTACCTAAACTCTGAAGCCCGACTTTATAACATGATACCCTCATCAGCGAGCGAAACAATAACTTCATGCTTCTGGAAGCCAAGCGGTGAGGTTCAAAATCCAAGCAACTCTTTCATTTGCACACATCCACTCTGATTGATGCCTGGAACCCGGCGCACGGTTAGTTTTAAAGCCGCCGTCCGTCCCCCCCACCCTCGATTTCAAACAGCCAAGTGAAAATTTGCTGCTGATGACAGGTCATGTGAAATGAAAGTGCTTTTTACATCCTCCCTTTTGTGTTTGCATCTCAGCAGGCAGCCAGAGCTCGACCGTAATCCCCCTCCCAATGTGCACATCACTCAGTGAATTCAGCCTCTATGGAAACAGGCAGGCGGTTGGGCTGCTGCCATTTCACATCCCTAATTAATACCAAACCTCTGCACCCCCTTCACAAATTATAGCGTACACCGCATGAGGTTGGCTCGATGAAGCAGCCTACAATAAAACGGTTCCTTCACGGCTACAATAAAACCATGGCGGTAGGTCAGAGGACCCGAAGCTTAGAACGGATTACTGCTGGCCATCAACTCAGGGAGCAGTGTGTTATTTGAAAACGGTGCTGAAAGAGATGTGTCGTCCAGGTGGTGGACTCTCCGAGGGATTCTCCTCAGAAAGAGCCATCCAAGGACAACCAGGAGAGCATTTCAGAGGAGGAGGAGGAGGAACGGGCCACCCCACAGTGCCTCGCTGGCAGTAGGTAACTCTGGAGCCAAGGTGGAGTGAGAAAGGAAGGGAGGAAACTCCTAGAGAAACCATGAAAAATGTGGAGCATGAAAATGTCTCCCTTGGTTTATGGCAGGGCAGCACGGCGTCCAAGAGAAACACATCTTTAAATTTAACTTGAGACGTCTTTCTTTTTTCTCTCCTCCGTCTTCTTCCACTCCCAACTGCAGAGAAAAGCCTGGTTTGGAAAGCAAAGACAGGACGCTTGGAAACTGCAACCGTATTTATAAAAACACTCAATAATGTGGCTGTT
>NC_056509.1:38884270-38903168 GCF_014905685.2 Nematolebias whitei
ATGTGTCTTCTTTTTCTGTATAATAAGAACATGTACTGAATGCCCCAAATTTCCCCCAGGATTTAGAAAGTCTATCTCTAATCTGCCTTTTATTCAAAGTTGTTTTTTTTTTTTAGTTGGTTTATTTTCTTCAGTGTTAGTTATTTTGAAGACATCTTTGGTTAGTGGTGACATCATGTTTGGTTAAAAAACAAAGAGGTCAATATGTGTTAAAAATGAACACTTTAAAATAAGGTACACAAAATTTGATTAACTAGTGAACACCTCATGAACGAATCAGGAGCAAATCAAGAGCTAATGGGTAGTTAACCAGTACTTACTGGGGAACAAACAGCCAAACCTTATTAGGGGACTACTAGTTTGTTACTACAGAAACATAGTTAAGATGACAGCAGTACAAGATTATGAAATTAATAATGTCTTTCATCAACAGGTTTACAAAAGAGAAAATCCAATAAAATTGCTAATCACTAGGAAACTGGTTTTTGACAATTACGAGCTGTGACCTCAGTGGTGCAGGGTTTATTCATAACCCACATGAGGAATTTCTCCTCTGTTTCTGTGGTAACAAACCAGTAGTCCTCTAATGAAGCTTGTCTGTGTGTTCCCCAGTTCCCCACTAAGTACTGGTTAACTACCCAAAAGTTCATGGTGCTATTTTCCAGAAACACAACATGCCCTTCCACTTCTATGCTGATGACTGTCAAATTTACTTCCCCCTAAGACACAATGGTACATGCTCGATTCAACCGCTGCTCAATTGCCTGGCTGACATCAGGGACTGGATGGCTTTAAACTTCTTAAGTTTCAATGAAAAGAAGTCTGAAGTCATGTTGTTCCCCCCCAATGACATGATCACAAACCACTGCATCGACCTCTCCACTCTAACCCTGTCAGAAAAACAAAGAGTCACTAATCTGGACGCAATAATGGACCCTTCCCTGAAACTTAACAATCATGTAAACATGATTGTTAAATCATGTTTTTTCCATCTGAGGCAGCTGTCTAAATATATATTATTATATATATTATAATAATATAGTATATTATAATATATTATAATATATAATATATTGTCCCAAAATAACCTGGAGACAGTAATACATGCATTCATTACATCTAGGCTTGATTACTGCAAGTCACTCCTGTTTGGTATCAGTCAGACCTCCATTGCACGACTACAACTGGGCCAGAATGTAGCAGCCCGTACAGGCAAAAGAGAGCCCATTACACCAGTTTTGGCCTCACTGCATTGGTTACCGGTTCACTTTAGATTCCAGTTCAAAATAATCATGTATGTCTACAAATCACTGAACAGTCACCCCCCCCCCCCCCCAATCTCTCTGATCTGCTACAACCGTATGTCCCACCGCGTTCCCTGAGGTCAGCGGACCAGTTGCTCCTCACAGTTCCAGGAACTCGTCTTAAGTGCAGAGGTGACAGGGCCTTCTCTGTAGCAGGACCAAGACTTTGGAACGAGTTACCTCTGCTTGTCAGACAGGCCCCCTCCCTCTCGGTTTTCAAGTCCCATTTAAAAACCCACTACTATTTGGTGGCTTTCAACACCAGATGATCTGTGTTTTGATCCTGTATGCTCCACACTGGTTTGTCGTCATTATCTGCATCGTTTTTATGTCTATATTCTGATTACCTCATTTTGTATTTTGCTTTGTGTGTTACCTGTTGTTTTGTCTGTACAGCACTTTGGTTGGCCTTGTTGCTGTTTTAAGTGCTTTATAAATAAAGTGGTATGGTATGGTATGGTATGGTATGGTATGGTATGGTATGATTCATTCCTCTTTGGTTTCCTTGGTAACTACCCATTAGTTCTTGACTAATTCCTCTTCATTTACAAAGTAACTAACCAGTAGTCCCCTAATGAGGCTTGGATGTTTGTTCCCCAGTTAACAACTTGTTAATTACCATTAGCTCCTGATTCGTTCCTGAGGCATTCCCTAGTAGTTAATCAAATTTTATGTACCTTTTTGTAAAGTGTTACAAAACAAGGTAAATAAATAAAGACAGTTAGATCTGATAAGATTATTGATGTAACAATTTCTTATCTCAACCCATCAGTACCAAACTTGAGTCAACTGATGGTTAGTTTGAATATGCTATCTGGGAAGATCTCTCTAAAAAAAAGCAAACTTGTCGATGATTGGAGGAAACATCAACTAAAAGAGGAAGTTCCAACCGAACAAATGAACCAAACAGGCCCAGAAAACTGGCTTGTAATGTCTGTCATCACAACCAAAAACCATTAGGAACTACCAGTTTGGGGTTACTTTTTGAAGGACAGTCCATATCCTCTGTTTAAGTCCACCATAAATTCTGACAATATAGAACAAATTAAAAGTAAATACTTGAAATGGTCAAATTAGTTTGGAGGTGGAGGATGCTGGACATGTTCAATGACACTTAACCACCCGACTAATCTGGAACGTTAGAGACTTAACTTAAATTTCAACAAAAAATAGCAACACATAAAGGTCTGAGGGCAGCATGGTGGCACAGTTGGTAGAGCTGCTGCCTCTCATTGAGAAGGTTGCTGGATCGAATCCCGGCTGGAGACCTTTCTGGGTGGCATGTTCTCTCCATGCATGTGTGGGTTTTCTCCGGGTACTTTGTGTCCCCCCCCTCCCCCCGATCAAAAACATGCATGTTAGGCTGATTGGTAAATTGTCTCTAGGTGTGAGTGAGAGAGTGAATCGTTGTTTGTCTCGTTTGTAAGTGTCCCTGTGATGGACTGGAGATCTGTCCAGGGTGTCCCCAGCCTCTCACACAGTGATAGCTGGATATGGACACCAGTGACCACCAAGACCCCAAAAGGAAGAAGCTGGTGAAGATAATGGATGGTTGAATAAAAGTCTGGCATTCATTAAAAAAAATGCTCACCACTTTTGATGCAAACATCGTAGTCTTGTTCACACAGAAATATATTTATTTTTTCTTTTAAAAAATGAATGTAAATACAGCATTATTTCAAGAAACATCTTCATTCATACACAGAAAACGATCCAAAACACTGTAGTGAGCATGCCAGGCCTGTATGAGGCGCTGTGGTGCTGCCACAAAAATACATCAAAAACAGGAAACAGGATGTAAAGCATGAACCAACTTGCATGCTTGGTGCGAAATGTAAACACAACACAACGAGAAAAAAGGTGCCCACTGATCAGGTGGGGCTATGACATCTTGTTTTTGAAAGACTGCAATTTTAGTGTAGACACAAAAATGCTACGCTGCTGTTTTAGGATTTATTTATTCTAATACAGTTTTGCGTCTCCTTAAAACCCATGTCTGTATGGACATATGACTGAAATTATAAAATAAGTTTTTGTTTGCTCACCAAAAAACATCCCGTGTTTCCTGGAACTAAACAACGGTAGCCTGCAAAATAATAATTTTAGTTTTTTGGTCAAATATTAAAATTAACGTTGTGAGTTACTGCACACGATATGTGTTGGCACTCAAAGTATGTGTTTTGAAAAACTCTCGGCTACTACCACACCAAATCTTAGCTCATTTTTTATCAAACTGGCTGAATGTCGTTTTCATGTTGGCTAATTTTGCTTAACTGTGGTGGCCATCTTGGATTAAATTGATTCCAAAAAACATTCCATTGTAAAATCCAATGATTACTTTCTCAAAGTTTCAAATTAAATCCACGCACTGGATCATGAGATATTTTGCTAACAGACAGAAACATTAACATACAAAAACACACGGGGAATACTCATTCTGACACCATACCTTACTTTCCGCCGTACACGTCATACCACCGTATAAGTCGCATCAGTCCAAAATGTCTAATAAAGTGGAAAAAAACATAAATAAGTCACTTTGCCGTATAAGTTGCATGTATTATGCATCACCGCTGACCCGTTGTGTTTGTTATGCGTCACTGCTGACCGGAAACGTGGGCCGGTGTTGTGCCAAAAATCGATAGGCTGCCAAATGGTGGCCACGGGAGCATGCACGGGAGGACTTTAATAAGAATTTAACAATATTAACACTTAAAAACAATTATTTGTTAGCTTGACATTATAGTTAAGGTGTGTCTCAGTTGAACTTTTCTTTAATAAATGCACTTTAATGGTCCAATGCAGCTGCATTTCACCTGGGCTGCATAGCAAAATGCAGCTGTTTTGACGTTTGCTCCAGGAGTTCCAGAGCGAGACGAATGTGGCTCTGTATGGCAAGCCAAGTGTCTCATTAATAGCCACTTTTACCTATTAATGAGACACTTGGCTTACCATATTCGTTGTGGGCCCTCTAGTGGCTGAAAATAGTAGTGTTCAACATTTTCCATGTCAGAATGAATGAAATCGTCAGCAAGAATTAGTTTATAAATATGGGACACAAAACTTAAATAAGTCGCTTCACCATATAAGTCGTAGGCATGCAAATTTATTCAAAAAGGTGCGACCTATACGGCGAAATGTACGGTAGATTGATGCATAAACGCCTTTAGCTAATATCACTTGTGCCATTTTTCTCAGTAATCTGATCAGTTCTCGCTTTATTTTGTAATAACTCATCCTCCTGCTGATCATCATAACAATTAAAACAACGTTGACTTCCAAGTAAGAGAATACCGCCCTATTTTTAACTTTTAAACGTTCTGTTTTCGTTATTTCCCTTTTCTTTTGGAAGGTTGCGTTTGGCATCATGGCCATTTCAAGCCTCCTCCGGTGCATGACGACAGCGCAGGAGCAATCCCCAGCAGCCTATCAAACATCTTCACAGATAAGGCCTCAAAGCTCCGGAGACGTTACGGCTTTTAGTTACGTTAATCCCTCAGCCGCTCCATCTCCTTCTTTTTTTTTTTTTTTTCACAAAGGCAATTTGTTCAGGTTTTCCCCTCCCAAAGTGTTAAATAATGGTGAAACCTGCAGGGTTGGTGAGTTTTATGGGTTGCTGAGTCCTGGGACAGCTTTTAATGGAGGCAGAAAGGCTGACATGAAGTGTAAGCCAGATGGACTTTCTCCTGTCCTGCTCATAAAATCTTTTAGGACAGATCACAAATCAAGACCCCTCAGTGCTACGTTAAGCATTTGGATTGTTATTGTTATCGTACGCTTGCAAATACTAATGTAATTTATAGCTTTTTGAGGAGAATTCAGATCTCGACCCTCTCAGACGACTGTTTAACAGTTAATACGAGGCTGATGGAGTGCAGAGCCTTTAGCTTCTCATCCAGCGTGAATTAGGAGAGAGGATTTAAGATGAGTGCCATCTATACTTTATAGCTTTAGTTTCTGAGGAGCTGAGAGTTAAGTTCAGATATCTGCGGTGTGGAAAAGAAGCGGACGGCAGCAGGTAGGTCGCTGCGCTCTGAAGGCCGGAAGAAACGAAAAGTGAAATCCAAGATGCTGAGCTGGAAAACTGCAGCCCTCCTGAGGTCGGCTCTCTTTCCGGAAAAGAGGAAAGTGGACCCCATGCACAGAGCGGGAGGCGGTCCGGGGTTTTTGGGGTCACTCATTATGATGTTGATGTTATGATAAACAAATAGCTTCGAGCTAAATTGTGCTGTTCTGGTTAGATTATTTAATAGTTAAGCTCCTTATTCAAATTCAAAAGTTTAATTTTGGATGTCTACTGACAATAAAAGTAGACCGTCACTTTGATATAATAAGCTGCTGCAGATCAAATTAATAAAACACACACAAAAAAAATTCAGATTTTCTGTGGGACAAAGTGAAGCATCGCCTCCTTTTTTCTTTAAACGTTTTAAGATGAGCTGATGTTGTAAATATTTATTTTAAAAAAGTAGATTAAATATGATAACCAGAAGGAAAAAATATCCTTGGCAGTAATAACTGTGCCAAAACGGAAGCAAATGATTAAAAATATAAAAACATCAGCGCCAAAATAAAGAGCCTTTTTGTTCATTTGGAAGGCAAACGTGTGTAAAAATGTATTCTAGCATGAAATAAATTTAAATGAATTCCACAATTTAATGAAATATGATGGGGAAATAAAGGTAAATGTAACACATTTTAAAAGTTGACAAATCAAAAAAAAAAAAAAAGGAACTAATTTGTAGAGATGAAAAATATTCTATAAAAAACAAAACGCGTTATAAAAACTGTGTTCTGGGGTGGGGGGGAATGGGATCCGTCTAATTTTCCAGCACCTTTAAAGGCCTTGAACTGGAAGAAGTCCAGCCCACTTTGTGATGTCGAGGACTCTTTGTGAAGCAGCACATCACTTATTTATTTTATATAAACCCTGCGCTCGCTTGGTTTACCCATAAAACTCCGGCAGTCTTCATTTTCCATCAACAAACATCTTAATGGCCGAGGCAGCTTGACACAGATATATACAGTAATTATTCTGAATATTCTCTGCGAGGGCCCGGAAATGTATTTATACACGAAGGAGAATAAACACTTTGACTCCAACTGCTGCTATCCAACACCATCCTGACGTCTCTCTCCTCTGGAAGAAGAACTTCTTATATTTTTTGCCCCAAAACGAGACGGTTAGGAAGTGGAGAGAGTTATCGATGAGCATTTATCTGGACTCAAATTTAACAGGCTCGTAATAAAAAGGAAGAGCGCCACGAGCTCATGTCATTAAACAGGTCGTTTAAAAGTGATGCAATGATGCTGATTCGTTTTAAACATGAAGTATTGATCAACAGGATAAGGATGATTGAGAAATTATATTTCAACATCATTGCCCTTATCATTCTTCTTTTTTTTTTTTTTTTTTTTGGTTAGTTGTGAAACTTGGATTATTTAACTCTGAAAAGTGGCAGAGGAAGTAATGAGTGGCACCATAAAGGGAAAATGTTGCTTTTTTTTTGTGTCAAATGACTAAAATATACTGGTTTCGGCTGCTGCCTGGAACTGGTAAATATAGAGTGTAGATTAGACTCAACAGAGTCTGAGCGCACTGAGAAACACTCAGATCAAGAATTTGGTTTAAAATGTTCTCTTTGTATGAAAATGATGAAAATAAAAATGACATTTTCCATTTTTTTGTATGAAAGAAAATATGTAGTTTGCAATTTATTAGGAATTTTTAAAGCCTCTTACGCTCCTTTTTGTCATTTAATTTTAACTTTTAGGCTTTTTTTTTAATTTACTTCAGTTTAATCAGATGCAACAGTAAAAATAATAATAAAAAAAATCTTTTATTTTTTTTATCTTTCTATTTATTTTTGGATTTGGTACCTGGATGAATGAGCATGAACTTTGTTGCTTTCTAATTATTAATAAAGATAATAATAAACCAGAAAATAATTATTTAACCAAGCAAATCCTATTGAAATTACAGATTTAATTATTATATATTTTTTTTTTTTTGCAATGAAGACTTTGCTGCAGACACGTGCATGTTTTTGGACGGAGTACCTGCAGAAAACCCTCAAACATGAGAAACTGCACAGGAAGACACGGGGACTGAACCCACGACCTTCTTTCTGTGAGGCAACAACCACCAATCCATCATGCTGCTCAATAATAATAATAATAATATTAATAATAAAAAAATTCCCAGGTAAGAACAATTTATTTACATTTTTTTTCAGTGCAAATTAATATTAACAAAATAGCACAAATATATCAAAACAAGCATGAACGCTGCACGTGACGTTCTGAGATTTCATTTACAAAAAGTGGTTTAAAACCTGAACAATAAAATTCACACCACATTTATGTCCATCATCATCATCATCATCATCATCATCATCATCATCTTCAGCTCAGTGGAGCTAGAAACAAAAACAAAATGAAGGTTGTGTCTGAAGGATGATCTTTGAAAAATAAAAAAAGAGGGAATTCACACCTGGTTTATTGATGTTTGGGTTTGTGTGTGTGTGTGTGTGTGTGTGGGGGGGGGGCGTGAGGGGGTTAATAATGTGCAATAAAAACAAATCAATCAGTCTCTTTGCTCCTCGTGCGTCCCGGAAACAGACTGACCCGTTTTTGTTTGCAGCTACACTTAAAAAAAAAAAAAAAGAAACATTCTCTTGTGTCCAGAGCTGAAACAAACATTTGTTCCTCCTCATATTAAGACCTGCTCCTGTTCCGTGTCCGTGAGCGCGGACCCCGCGTCGGCGCCGCCCGCCTGCGCGCTCCCGCTCATGATCACGCTGGTCTTATGGAGGTCAGAAACGTCCAAATGTCCTCTGTCCTCCTCGGGCTCGTCCGAGTCGCTGTCGCTGCGGGCCTCGCTCTCACAGTCGGACTCCAGCGGCTCTTTGGGCTCCTCGCTGCCCGCCTCAGACACACCCGGCTCCGGCTTGTCCTCCTTGTCCTTCTGCGCCTGCGCCTCCTTGGAGTGTCTCCACTTCATGCGCCTGTTCTGGAACCACACTTTAACCTGACCAGACGCACACGTGCACGGTGTTAACTTAAACCTTAAACTCTTGTGATTTATACATGAACATACATAATGAACTTCCAGAAAAAAAAAAGCAGAGGTGGCGTTTTTTTTTTTTTTTTAACATTTCTTTTAATTTTATTTTTTTTCACGCTCAGCTCTCTGCGCGATTTAAAGTCTTGACCTTGAAACCACTGGTGGAAAAAGATAAATAAAACCCACAAATTTTAAAGCAATCATCAAAAGTGTTCTGCGTTTATAACCAGCTGTGGCATTTATTTATTTAAAGCTACAAAATAGATTCAAAAAGATATAGCTGAATAAATTAGACTTATTGTTGGGTCTCCTGTCAGCCAATCAGCTTCCAGAGTGACATCATCAGTTAAAGGCCTCACTTTCAGCCTCCTTAATGTAAACAGACCATGTTTTTACTCATGGTTCTCAAGTTTTATTTATGCAACCTAAATGTATAAATATATCAAAAAATAAAATGTTAGTTACAACATCTCATGTTTCTTGTTTTTATTCTGTCAATTTAAGGAGGAGCTTGCAGTGTGATTTTAAATATTTCAGCTAATTTCTTTTACAAAAATAGTCAAAGCTGAACCTTATTTCTTCAGTAACAACAGCGATTAAATAAAAATGAAATTTTATTTGAAGATATTTCTTATGATGTCATGAAACTTGTCGTTAAAGGGTTTTATTTGGTTTATTTGTCTGGAGATGCGTTTTCTGATTAGTGCTGAGTTCTGCAAAAATGAGGATGACTTTTAAAGCTGCAGAATAAACTGATTTATTGTCATCGCAGTATTAAATAATGCAATATCAATAACGCAGAGGACAACAATAAACAATGGACTATTATACTTCAAGTGCATTTGTGTCCTGCTGCTAATAATTTAGTCAGTCAGCAGCTTCTCACAAACACGATGACAGAAAAAAAACGAGAGTTTATCTCAACTGATATCGTCATGGCGATATTAAACAATAATGTGCATATTTTATTCTTCCTGAGCAGAGCGACAGCTGAAGTGAGGCCTAGTTGAGCTAAACAACCGGCTGAAAATATCCAAATATCTAATATTAAATATTTTTAAATGTGACCAATTTAGAACAAATAAAATAAAATGAAATAAACCTGAAACTGTTGTTTTCGAATCTGATAGAGTTGGGTGGAGGACTCATGCAAACGTCTTAGCCGAGACCCTGTGGTCTCTTGATTCCTTATAATGAGCTGTTGCCATGGCAACAACTTCTCATTGCCTCCATGCCTGCATGTCTGGGTTAAACCATGATGTGGCCTAAAAATAACAACCTTAGGCCACTTGAGCATCAAAACAAAGCGATAAAAATGTTTTAGACTGATTTGTTCTGCATGTTGTTGTTTTTTTAAATCAGGTAAACAAACTTTATGTTGTTTTTTTTGTGCGAGCCCTCTCACCTGAGCATCTGTGAGCCCCAGCATGGCAGCCAGCTGCTTTCTGTCCGGCTTGGTGACGTACTTCTGTATCTCGAATCTCTTCTCCAGACCTTTCCTCTGCAGGTTGGAGAACACGGCCCTCGACCACGACCTCTTCCTCTTGTACGTCTGAGGCATTGTGTCTTTTGTGAGGACGGCGTAGGGACCTGAAGACGACAAAAACACACAAGGAGGCCACGAGATTAAAGCACGATCAGACGAAGCCTTGAAAACACAGCAGGCTTGAAGCGGTCAGCTGCTCTCCTACAGGTGATGTCTACCTGGGAAGGTGTCCTGAAACTGATGCTGGCCTGAGTGTCTGCTGCTGCTGCCTAGTGAACTCATCATGGAGGACGCGTCCATCCCGGGGTCTATGGAGGAGAAGTACTGGCTGGCAGGAGGCTGAACGGGGATGTGGAGGCCTGACTGACGGTTGGAGCTAACAATGGATGTGAGATCTGTTGCAGAGTGAGAGATGTGAGGGCACAGGCAAACACACGGTGACAATCTCAAGTTTAAAGAGATGTTTAGAGTGTAAATAAATGGGGGGTGGGGAGGGGGTTCCTGATTAGGTTATTCTTTTTGCTGTTTGCAGCTGATCCTGAACCTCTGACCTCTTATTAAAAAGCAGCACGAAGTTATTTTAAAGCCTCTGAAGTGGAACGTGCGCAAAAGTTGCTTCAGTTTCAGTTTCTAACTTGTGTTCTCCATAAAATTATGAAAATATTTCAATGATATACAAAAAAAAAAAGTTTATTTTATTTTATTTATAATTATTCGTCTAAGAGGACTAGGAGTGCCCCTGCATGCTCACCTCTTAGCGATGACTTTTCTTTGCACTTTGGATCAAAGTCTGTGGATAAAATCCGATCGATTCCAAATTTGAGGTCCTTGCTCGAGGGCGGCGGGGCATGCTGGGAGTTGAACGACGTCCTGGAGAGTGAGGTCAGTTGTAGTCCGTGTCTGTGGTATCCAGAAGCCGGGCTGAGCCTGGCCCCGAACACTAAGGGCTCCGGAGCGACGGGAGAGGGGCGCAGAGGGGAGCCGCCGGGCTGCGGAGCGCGCGGCTGCTGCTGCTGATGGTGGTGGTGGTGGTGGTGTCCCATGTGCACCATGAGGGTGGACGAGCCCGGGATGTTCTCTGCATCTCCAGCCTGCAAGATGTCTGCGATGCAGAACGAGGGTTTTTTCACGGAGTCCACAGCGAAGCCCCCGGCGCAGTACGCGGACCAGAGGCTGAAGTTTGACGCGTAAAACGGGCTGAGTCCGGCCGTGTACATCCCGGAGCTTTAACTGGGTCTCAGAGCAGGGCAGAACAACATGTACGAACAAAAACACACATACAAACATGAAAGTGTTGAGCTTTTGGAGCCCCGTCCTCTGTGTGGAAATGCCCAAAAAGCTCTCGCAGCTCTGAAACTCTGCAGCAGCAGCTCCGCTCCGAAGTTCCTCCGCTGACGCTGATTGGTCGCTTTCTGAGCCAATGGGCGCGCTGCGTTCGCTCACATCTAATTAGTCTAATTTAACGCGCGCGCGCGCGCACTGTAACAGCAATTACACCGGATGCTAATTTTTACAACCTTAAAGAACTGCTTGTCTGAGTGTTCAGACTCTGCAGGTACAGAATCTTAACTAAATATCGGGTTATAAACATTTTTATGTTTTCTAACTGTTGGCTGTCCAATAATCACTTATGCGATTATTTCCTGAAAGTTTTATTTAAATCCGTCCAGAGTTTCATGAAATATTTTGCTAACAGACGGGAATAATTAACTTTTGTCCTGTGGTTCATGATGTTTTGCTAACATGATCCACTTTAAGGCATAAAAGCACATGCCGCATAATGAAAAGGATTAATAATAATAAACAGGCAACCCCTCCCGGTATGGAGGGGTGGGGGGGTCTATTAGCTCCGTCTCATCCTGTTTTTGATGGGCCGTGATTCGCGCTAAATGAGCGGATGCGCCTGTTAGATGTGGCCCTGAAATAGCAGCGGCCTCAGTATTTTAGGATGCAGCAGAAATCCTTATTTCTTCCGGAGGAGCAGAAGAAGAAGGAGGGGACACTTTTATAATGACTGTTAGAACTTCCCTTCTTCAATATTTGCGCAACTTTATCTCAACGCGCAACTTGCACCGTGACGCAAATCCGTCCCCATGCTCATAATAAACAGAGGAAATATACCCCCCCCCCCCACACACACACCCCTCCTATTCGAAAACACAATTAACTTCAGAGGGGATACTTCATCACACACACACCAACAGGTTCCCACACCGCGAGCTCGCGCAGGTTTTTATAAAGGAAGAATTAATATACATCAAATAAAATCAGCTTTCATCACTTTAAACTTGAAAAAAATAAAAATACCCAGTGACAATGGCTCCTGAAGGCCTCGCGCGGCTCGTTTTTATAAAGTCCTGCTTGATGCGCGCGGAAGCGCCGCTGACCTTGACTGTCCTCTGTCACGGTGTTTTCGAGTGACACTTTTCCGGGTTAAAATTAGAAAGTGAGCAACGTTCGCCCTCCATCACAGTCAAAACAATCCAGGGAAGAGGATGTGGGCCGGAGGCTGCAGTTATTTCAGGTGCTGATGATGAGCCGCGCAGAACGGCTTTCATGCACACACTGTGTGTGTGTGTGCGTGCGCGCGTGTGTGTGCACATAGCTCCTGTGAATCAAAGCACAAAGAATGCGTGAGCAAACATAGATTTTAAAGCATCGCAAAGTGTGAACTCAAAAAGGTGCATCCTCAGCTGGAATAACTTGAAAGCTCCAGATGTTTTAACGTGCTGTAAAGCTCCAGATGTTTTAATGTGCTGTAAAGCTCCAGATGTTTTAATGTGCTGTACCAAAACGACATGCGGATGCTTGACTCACGTGACTGCAGTTTAGGTAAACAAATATGGCGGATTTGGATGAGCAGCTGAGAAGACATTTAAGTGAATCTGCTGCTTTAAGAATAAATATTAATGTCCAAGCACGATGAGCCATGAAAACAGAACAAAGTAGCATTTGCAAAACTTCCAGCATCATTTCAAACTAATCGTTCAATTTATTTTTATTTATTTTCTCAACAAATTGGAGCCTAAATATAAATACATGAAAACTGTTGAATTGTTTTGATCCAGTTGTCCAAAGTTACTTTTTAATAGATGTTATTGATGTTGCAATGAGTCTGAAAGTGTGACCTCCTAATAAACACATTTGTTTCACAGATCAGTGAAGAGAAATGTTATTGGCTTTCTTCATCATCATCATCATCAGCATCATCATCATCATCGCCAGGTCTCCTGTCTCTGCTGGGACCGGAGTCTGTCTCTAACACAGGACTCAGAGACAGATGGTCACTTGTTTTTAGTCTGAGGTCAATGCATCACCTCCTTTCACTTCACTTGAATTCAGTTGAAACTGCACAAATTTATATCAAATAGTCTCTGGGCACTAAAAAAAAAGGAGTAAAAACAAATTCAAATCATAATTCTCATTCACTTCCAAACAGATATTCTGATTCAAACATGTCATGATTATTCAATCACTTTATTAAGGGCATTTATTATTTATACATATATCCCCTATACATAGAACTAAGATGTTATTCATATGTTCTATAGATGCAGAGTGAATATTTCAAGCCTTTATTTCTTGTAATTTTGATGATTATGGCTCAGAGATAATGAAAAAATAAAACTCACTGTCTCAGAAAATTAGATTATTACATACCTTTTGTTTTCTTTGTCAGTGTGGGCAGGAGCAGAGACCTGCTGGAAAATGAAACCATCATTTCCATACAGCTCGTCAGCAGAAGGAAGCATGAAGTCTCTAAAATGTCCTGGTAGATGGACTTCAGAAAACCAGTGGACCAACACCAGCAGAGGACATGGACCCAAACCATCACTGACTGAACTTCACACCGGACTTCAAGCAACGCGGGATCTGGTCCTCTCCAGTCGTCCTCCAGACTCTGGGATCTTGATTTCCAAATTACATGAAAATTTACTTTAATCTAAAACGAGGACATCGGACTTCTGACTTTGTCTCTGGTTCAGGAGTGGCTTGAGGAAAGAGATTTTGTTCCTCATGTAGGAGTTAATCAGCTGGTTTGGGTATGTTTAAAATATTGGACCTCTTCACAATATTCTAAAGTTCTGAGACTGAATTTAGATTTCCATCATCTATAAGTCAAAATCATCTAAATTACAATGTTGTGTACTATATGAGCTTCACTTTCTGAATGACTGACAAATAACTTTTTCATGATATTTTAAGTTTTTACATGCACTTGTATAAGAGTAGGTATAAACATTTGTGCTCGTGGCTTTCAAGGTTCACATATCTGAAGCACTTATCTAAGAATTATCTTTATACTTTAGAAATTTAATTTCTTTAAATAAATATGTATTTATAAATATGATGATTTAGATGTTTTAATTACATATATATATATATATATATATATATATATATATATATATATATATATATATTAATGAAGTCATCATGTCTGAACTGTTAGGAGGGTGTGGCACCTGATACATAACAATGTGAAGATACAAAATAAATTACAGTAAAACTAAAATACTAACTGGTGGGTAACAAAAGGTCAAAGAACGTGTTTCTGCAGAATGTACTCAGCTGAAGCGACAAAGTTTTGCCCTATGAACATATTACAGAACATGAAAAAAAAGATATGAGACCTTTTAATCAAATGCAAAATCTTTATATTCTCATCCGTACAACGTATTAACACCTAAAGCATGGGTCCACAAACTTATTATCTTCTTACGCCAAAAATAATAATATAAAACACTGCAATCACAAATACCCTTGTACAAATAACATAGATTAAACTCATTATTCTCCACATTTCCCCATTTGTGACTATCTTTTTGTAACAATTATAGATAATATGAGTTTGGGAACCACAAATCTAAAGCATATAATAATAACAACAAAACAAAAGAAAAGCCTAACAATGCAGTCTTAAACCTGAGTTTTGGCCTCGATGACTCTGTGTCTATAACCGAAGAGCAAACAAACAACATGAGAACACAACGCCGGAGCCTTTATGAGTCACATGCTCTATAAAAACATGCGAGCACCACCTGAAGTTTAAAGCATCCATTGTTGTCGCCTGATTGCTCTGTGTGTGTTTTTCAGGAAGTCTTAACAGGCGCAAAGAGAACTGAATGAATCCACCTCGGACTGGATCACACGCTGCCGAACAGAATGAACCCATTTCCATTATTACACCCAGAATTATTGCTCCCCCGCCCTCGTCCTCCTCTCCTAAGACCCTCCAGTTCTGGCCAGGATTACTATTTCTGGCAATGTTTACTTTAGGAAGGAACTTTCGCAGATTTAATGGGACCTGGGCCATTGTACACAGCCTTCTGTATGGCACTCTGCCATCATTTCCTCAGAAAGGGGAGGAGAGGCCTATATGTCTAAAGTGGACTCAAAACAAAAGGGTTTATGTGGCCGTGAGCACATCCAGGGTTTCAGACGGACTACAAGCTGGCTGCCTCTTCCCTCGCCTCCACTTTCATTTGGCTCCTTTAACAGGCAGCAGCACCGATTCAAAAGACTAAATAAAAGTGACAAGTTTGTCCTTTTGGAGGAACATAATTGTTCCCATACCATGCATGGATAAATAAATGAGTGAAGGCCTTCAGTGTCTGAGCAGCGCCCCCTAGTGACTGAAGCCATTCTCCAAAATGGAGTTTTCTGATTCTCATTTTGAGCAGGGCTGCAGCAGATTTTAATTAAAATTTGTCTGGAGTTCAAAGATAAATCCGTCGTGCTTTCTTTAGTTTGAATGTGGCACAAATTATAAATATTAGTTTTCTGTCATCTTTGTGTCTTGATAGAAAACAAACCAGGGGCGATTCTAGAATATGACCTACAGGGGGCGCTCAGCCCCCCCAGTGCTGACAATGACTCTTGGCTTGAACAAAGTGGTGGCCATTGGCGTCAGAAGCATTTGTAATGTGTGGGGGACACATTGGTGGTGGTGGTGGTGGTGGGGGGGGGGGGGGGGTGCCAGGGGGTACTCCTCCATAAAATTTTAAATACCGTATTTTTCGGACTATAAGGCGCACTTCAAATTCTTTAATTTTCTCAAAAATCAACAGTGAGCCTTATAATCCGGTGCGCCTTATGTATCAATTCTGCTTGTACTTACTGACCTCGAACCAATTTTATGTGATACACGGCGTTCAAAAATCTGTAAAACTATTTAAGTTTCGCTTAATGCGCCTTATTATCCGGTGCGCCTTATAGTCCGAAAAATACGGTAAAGTTGATGCCGTTTCCTGCATTCTGGTGTATTTTAACGGGCTGTTAAACATCTATGTTTACGTCCATTAGTAAACACTTGATTCAATAACTATTTTAGAGAGCATGGCACAACAAGAAGTAGCGCTAAGCTAGCGGCATGCAACACAGACGTGCTAGCTAAGATGCTAGAGATGTAGCACTCTGCTTTACATTACACAAATAAACACTTTGTACAAATCAGTTTAGTGTTAACTGATCATAACAAACAAAGACTAAACTTGCAAGACACAAACAGAACACACAAAACAAAGCACAACTAGCTTCAAGCATTAACTTTTAATTTAACCATTAAACATACTGTACAATGTAATTATGACAAAAATGGAGGATTTACCTGCAGTTACCTTCGTACAGGTGAACATGTGGTACTTCCTGTTTATCACTGTTGTATTCAGCTGCTCATCAGGTCGGCCACAGGGCTTTATTAATCTTTTACATTTTTCCAGACTCAGTTTAGGTTTTGGAAATGGAATAAACTGTATTCCACCCTATATTCAACTAAACTGCTCAGGGGGCCACAGTTACTGAGAGCCAGCAGCTCAGGGGCCGAACATCCAGCAATTAAAGTTATTATGTAAATAAACCAAATATTACAATGATCTGTTACATTTTAAATTTGTGTATTTCGTTGCGTTGAATCATAAATGCAATAAAAAGAACCCGAAACCCAGAACCATCTAATAAATAAATAATTTTATTTTTACTTTGAGTGCTGAGTTAAAATTCAAGCACCCCTTAAAAACAGGCTAAAACCGCCGGCAAACGTTGCATGCTGAATTATTTTTTTATTTCCCCCCCCCGACAACATTCAGAAGCAGTTGTTGCACCTGTACTCGACGACATTTCTGCACAACTTAAGCTGGTTTTCTTACTCAGATTGATAATAATAAAATAAAATAAAAAAATTGCAGAAAAATGTATTTTCTGGTGGTGTTTTTAAATTAATACATTGCAGGCAGTTAATAATGTCCTGAAACTGAGCAATGTAACAAATCTGCATATACTTAAAACAAACAAACAATATAAACCAGATTGTTGCTGTATTTGAGTTATGTTGAAGTGTTTGCCCCCCCCGGCTCCTCTCACTCACAGTTGGACTCATTAAGTGGTCATTAGTTGGACATGGGAGACTAATGACCGCAGCCTGTAAACAACCTGCTTTAATGGGAGCTTTTAAATGTGACGCTCACCTCTGAGCCTCTGAGCAAGGCATCTGTTTACATGACAACGGATTCAAGTCTCCTCAGAGGTCCAGACCCCCGCAGACCCGAAGTGGGCATTAAAACCTGCTCTCAGGGGAAAACTGAAGGAAAGTTATGGCAACAAAACGTGACAGCTCGTTGCTTTTCTTTAATTAAAGTTTTGCAATGGGTCAAAATAAAGAAAACATCACAAAAATCAGAAAATATGTTTTTATTTGCACTCCTCTAATGCAGCTCTCTTCACAACACCATAAGTAACAATTGCATTACTGATAATAACTATTTTTTTTCTGCAAAATTGATTTTATTTGGCAACAAATACCAAGAGCAGGATGAATAAGAATTGATCCAAAAAGTTAAACTGTGCACGCTCATCCGTCTGTGTCGCTTCATGAAGGAGGTTAAAGTTTGATGTGAAGCAGAACATGTCAGCTCAACACTTCACACGAGGTGTCAGACATCCCGCTGCTGCTGGGAGGAATAAAATTCACCAGCTGAAGAAACTCCAAACCTCTTCTTTACGCACAACAGGACACAAAACGTCCAGGAGCATGACAGGAAATGAGCAAATGAGTTAACAAAGGTGCTCTTAATAAAGGAAATAAAGAAACATTTGAAGCAAACTGGCTATTTTTAAAAAATGTATTTATCTATTGCTCTGAGATTTTACCGCTTGTCTTCGAGGAGTCCACATGCACCAGGACAAACAGTCCCTGGAACAGTGTCCCTGCTGTCCCCAGAGCCTCAACCTTGACCTTTTTCATAGAAATGTATTTTTATTTTAAGAGAAGCTGCAGCCACCGATCCAGCTGCTGTTAAAGGTTTAAAAACGCCTCCCTCATACTACATCTGTTTTATGTTTACTGCTGTGGGCAAATCAAAACCTTTAAATTGTTGTTTTGATACATATTTATTGTTATTCTATTGTTTATATGTCGTTACACATCTCTTTATACAACAATATTTTAATTAGTCCAAGAAACTTCATTAAAGTGGCAGATTGTTTCCAAAGACCGCACAGATTCTTGGAAATGAGATTTACTTTTCTTCTTGACAGTGAAACAGTGTCACCTAGCGGTTAAACTGGGCATTACAGATTTTATCACTGCATGCGCTACTTCATTATGTGATCATAAATCACTTGTTTTAACACAAACAAACAAACAAACAAACAAATAAATAAATAAAGTTCTAATTGGTTTAGGTCTGGCGGTCTGCAGCCTTTACCTTTTTTCTTTCTAAACAGAACTTTACATAAAGATGCCAAGATTCATGGTGTTTTCAAATTATATGGTACATAAAAAACAAATACATTATAACATTAAATCTCTGTAATATGTCTTAGAAATTTATTTGCGGTTATACATGTTGGGGCAAAGACAGGATTTGCAACCTGCTAGTGAAATTTAAACACTGAACTATGCAAGCTCATAGTGACTAGTACATTTTGGAATATTAATATTATATGTGTCCAATTTACAAATGTTAAAGTTTATGTTTTTCATGCTGATTCAGGAACAAAAAAGAAAAAACAGCTTGTCAGACAATTATTTTTGATTTACTA
>NC_056509.1:38903268-38907177 GCF_014905685.2 Nematolebias whitei
CAACAAAATAAGACCTACGTCTAATCTTTAACTCCAATCCACTTGACTGTCTTAGTTTAGTAAATGTAGTATATTCTTAGTCCATGATTCGGATCTTACTGGGTTTTTTTTTGCAATTTGTGTTTTTGTTGGATGTAACTGGGACCCTGTGCACATTTCGTCCCACCTCATGTACCACATGTGGTGTGTATGACAAATAAACCTCTCTGGCTCTGCTCCTGCTCCACAAACATTAAGGTTAATTACAATCTCGGGCAATTTCCAGTCCAGAAAAACATCATGAAACCTTCAATCATTCACTGTTCACATGTTAAATTGTCTTCTCTACATTTATGTTGGTAAATTTTCATTTGATCTTGTTCGAGGTTAAATTCACTGAACTCAGATGTGTTGAATGTAGAAGTCAAGATCCACTCAACTCGTTGTCTTATTCATAAAACAAACAAGTTTAAGATTAATTAGTTGGATTTAACTGCAGGTTATGATAAAAAATAATTAAATAGGAATTAATTTTAAGAGTCTAAACATACAGTAAAGAAGGATTACCTCATTAAAAGTTCATTTTGAACCTACTGTATGTCTCTTTGCTTAGTGAACCTAAATCAAGATGCACGTGGTCAATTAACACGTGTTCTTTTGTCCCGCTTCATTAAATCTAGCATGGTGACACTCAGGGCTCCCCGGGGAATCCTGGTTCTAACATTTGACCCCCCATTAAAGTCTAGAGGGGGGGTCTGCAGGCCGTTGTTTACAGGAAACGAGTACAGGTGTCAGCTGCTTGAGACATTAGACACCTTAACTCACTTTGTCCTTATTTCAGTGTTAAATCTTTTTTCAGTTGTCTTTAGTTTCTGCTCAATTATAAAAGTTTTTTTTTATAATAAACTGGAAATAAACATGTAAATGTCTTTAACTATTTGTTCATAAGAGATTGAGGCTAAACTTTAAGAAACATTTATTATAATTTTGCTTTAACAAAGTTAATTGCGCTTTAACCATCTTTGTCCAGCCTAAAGAGAACTATACTTTATTCTCATTTTCAAGGGATTCAAACAGAACAACAGCACATCTTTACAAGTGAATGTAGTGAACTAAGCCTGAGGTCAAATCCTGACCTTAAGGACCTTATGGGACAGAAACTGTCATTTCATTGATTTGAATCCAGAAATACAGGTTGACCCGTCTTGAGACTTTCTTTCTTGAATTAATCAAGTGAAAGAACACTCTCTTTTCTATTATCATTACTATTTTACAAATGTTTGATAATCAAAGTGTTTTTAGTTCAAACCATTTTAGATGTTGCAGTGAACTAATCATTTTTAATTAACTGTGAAACAGTAATAATGATTTTAATCCTCATGCAAAGTAAGAAATCATGTTAAGGTCTGTTACAGAGTAATTATGCATTTTCTGATTTTCTGTCTTTGAATGAGCAAGTGTAAGTTGGTCCAAGGTTGGAGTCAAATGCAAAACAAGTTGTTGGAACGAACTGTCATGTTTTTAAAATCCTCTCAGATGTAAATATAGAGGCTGGCACCTGTTTTCCCCCAACTCGTCTAAATATTCCTCTCGTCTGTCTGAAAAACATTTTCAATCTGTTCCATAACATTCTTGCTGTTTTTCTTACTCCTAGTGACCTCTTACGTCACAAAAACACACCCCTGTCTGGTCGAAACGACCAATCAGGAAACTCCCAAATGAACCGGAAATAGAGCCCTTTAAATGTCGGTACTTCCTAGTTCAAACCAGTCGCTTCAGGCTCCGGCTTCAGTCGTTTGCCGCTCCAGTGCTGGGACCTGCTCCATCACACACTCCAAAACCTCCGACTTGTTCTCCTGCAGCTCGGGTGAGAACTTCTCATTCAGCCAAGCCTAAGAGTCGCACACAAACACGGCAGAACAGATGGAGCCCGGAGAAGAGGGACAACTGTGTTTAAAACAGGGTGTTGTCACTAAAAACAGGGTAAATACGGTAAAGTCTCTCACTTCTTCCAGTTTGGAAATCAGCTCTGCCGGAGTCATGACATCCTCCTCCTCCTGGCTGTCCTCCTGGTTGACGCCGTCTTCCGACAAAGACTCTGACATAATTTCGTTTTTTAAATTGTGGTGGCCAAAATGAATGGTTTTTTTATGTGTTGTTGTAGGTTCAAACAACACTTAAATTAACAAATATGGTTAAATGCTGTGGGAAAAACAACCAGCAACTACCTGCTCGACAGTATCTTCACCGACGCTCTTGTTTATTCGCGCCACCGAGACGTTCTCGCGAGACTTACAGATCTCGGTGTGTTGCCAGATAAACAAGAATTTTCGGGGTTTTTTTAAAGATGGTTTAGCATCAATATACCATACCACTTTATTTATAAAGCAGTTAAAACCCGCAAAAAGGCCAACCAAAGTGCTGTACAGCATGAACAAAAACAAAACATGATATACAGTACAATAAAGTTTTTGAAAATCCCAAATCAGGTCTCTTGTAAATGAGTCCTCGAGGCCTGTCTAAATAAAGGTTGAATGAAAAAAATACACGATTGTTTTGGCATTTCCGTGCACCAGAAAATTCCCCTAATTTGTTGTTCACATAAACACCCACAAACCATCAGAGAGTCCGATCCGACCAGCCAGAGTGTGTGGGACCGAGAGAACTGTGTCTCCGTAAAACATAACTCTCCACACACACAGCAACAGCACGAGATTTCGTTATTTCCTATCTGGCATAAAGTGGAAGTGTCGTTTCGGGTTGCGCAGAACTGAACTTTCCAAGTTCGTATAATGCCAGAAGATGGGCGCAGATTCTGATAGTGAACAGTGGATACCTGCGGTTTAAAAAACCAGCGCATCTTATTTATGTACAAAATTATGTTTTATCTTGAATTTAGTATGTGCGGCTTACCGTTAGGTGCGTTCTGTAGCCTGGCAGTTATGGTATAAATGGGACTTTTTATTATGTTCATATTAGTGTTGCTTTTAACTTGTGTTGCTGTTGGACATACATTTTTTTAAATATTTTGCACTATATATAATTATGTAGAAAAGCCAAAATTTCAATATTTGTTTTAATTTCTTATATATGATTTGTTATATTTTGTGCTCTGTAATGTTCTTTATACAGAACGGAAGGTTACATAACTCTATAATAAATCAATGGGCTTCACTTAAAGATGTATTTGCATTTCATGTATTATATTATTGCATGTGGCCCGCAGCCCTCTGATAGATTTTAAAATTGACCCTTGGGGAAAAAAGTTTTGGGCACCTCTTTTTCTAGAGCCTGTCTTGTGTAGGAGTTCTCCTTCTGCCTGGCTCCTGAACTAGTAGGGACGCTGTCTGCTCTGTGGTACAGAGTCCTGATGACTCCTAACTTGTGCTCCAAAGGGTGATGGGAGTCAAACTGCAAATACTGGTCTCTGTGGGTGGGTTTGTGTTACACCTCACTTTCAAATTTCCTCAACCAGAAACTGAGACCTCACAGTCCAAGAAAGCCAACCTGCCATTTTTTACATCTTCTCGTGTGAACTTTATATATTTATCCACAGAGTTGATGTGATCAGTGAAATGTTGGACTTCCTGAGATTTTATTTTAACCCAGGTGTCGTCAACATACCTGAACCAATGACTTGGTGGTGTCCCTGAAAAGGACGTCAAGGCTCTCTTTTCTACCTCCTCCATGTACAAGTTGGCAACAACAAGAGAAACTGGAGACCCCATAGCACACCCATGTTTCTGCCTATAATATTGCTCCCCATGTGTGAAGTAGGTTGACTGCAGGCACAGTTTCAAGAGTTGACACAGTTGTTCTGTAGAAAGCGTGGTCCTGCTGCTCAGGTTGGTGTCTGATTTTAATCTTAAACAGACCACCTCTACTGCATCATCAACAGGAACGTGTGTAGAGTGATGTGACATAAAAAAA
>NC_056509.1:38907277-38915462 GCF_014905685.2 Nematolebias whitei
GTGCTAATGATCCATTGTTAGGCTGATGGTCCTTCTTGAGCATGTGAGCAGCTGGTTTTGGTTGTCAGCAGCAAACTGGTTGATCCACCCTGAGACGGTGCTATTTAAGAGACTGAGCTGAATACAGCTCCTCAGACTGAGGAAGTCTCTTGGAAGAGAGACGAAACGTTTTTACATTTTTTTGTTGATTTACTTTTTTTTTTTGGTTTTTTTTTTTTTTGAATGTCCAGAGGACCAGATTTAACTTTTTTAGATTCTATAGAAGTTGTTTCCATCTTCTTTTACATATTTTTCACAAACACGTGCTTTTGTCAGGGATATGAATACACTTATGGCTTACCCGATGTCATAACCTGAAATGGCTTGTTTATCCTCATGCTGCGACGCTAGAATGTAGCTATGCTTTTCTGAGAGGTATTTAAATTTGAAAATGTTATTAAGACTATACAGATTATCTTTAAAGTTAGCTTTGATCCATTTTCTTTCAAGGTTAACTCAATAACACTGTTTGCCCACAGAACTGAAAGCCTCCATGTTGCTTTTAAGATACAACACCTCATTGATACACAGTGTTTTCTTGTTCCACCTTTATTTGGCTTTAGGCTAGCTCTTGATTTATTATCTGCCACCAAGAGCTCACTGTTTGTCTGTCTGTTAGCAAAATATCTCTTGCCACACTGAACAAATGTTAGGGAAACGTTCAGAAAGTAGTCATTGGATACATCAAGAACTGATTAACTTCAGTCAACTCTATTCAACATGGCAGTCACAGCTAAATGGCTTACAAAATAAGCAATGACCATAACTTAGTTTTAGAAGTATTTACCCAAAGCGTGGTGTGGTAGTAGCCGAGACTGATCCACAACACATATTCTAAAAAAAGCTTGATTGTGTGAGAGAACAGCTTATTTGAGATGTCACTGGTTCAGTTTGAAATGAAGTGCTTTTATTTTCAATAACTCCTGTATAAATATGAAATAGTCTACCGTATTTTTTGGCCTATAAGTCGAGTTTTTTTTTGCATACTTTACATGCCCTGTGACTTATATGCCAAAGCGACACATTTATGAATTTTTTTCCCATATTTATAAACCAATTTTTGGCTGAGATATGATTGTTTTCCCTCATTCTGACTGAAAATATTGAACACTACCATTTTCAGCCGCTAGATGGCACTCGAGTCATAAGGGATGCCATTGAGTCATGTAATAGGAAAAAAGTGGCTATTAATGACTCAATCGGATTGCCATAGCCTGCCACCTTTGTCCAGCTCACCTGGAGCAACCGTCAAATCAGATTAATTTCACTGCATTGCCCCGGTGAAATGCAGCTAACTTGACCAATGAAGTGCATTTATTAAGTAAAAGTTAAACTGAGACACAACTTTGCTATAATGTTGAGCAAACAGATAATCGTTTTAGGTGCTTATCTTGTTAAATTTTGAAGAAATGCACAGCGTTCCTTCTTCCTGATTTCCTCCCTCAGTCCCAGAGCACCGAGGCAGTGAACACTTTTGCAAATGCAGCTGATTTGACCGTCAAAGTGCATTTGTTAAGGAAAAGCTAGACTGAGACACACCTTTACTATAATTTCGAGCAAATAAATAATTGTTTTTAAGTGTTAATCTTGTTAAAATCTTGTTACAATCTTCCAGTGCACACTCCCGCAGCCGCCATTTGGCAGCCAGTCTATTTTTAGCACAACACCGGCCCACATTTCTGGGTTCGGCCCACATTTTGGGTTGTCAGTGGTGACTCATAATAGATGCGTCGTATACGGTGAAGCGACATATTTATGGATTTTCCCACTTTATAGGCCATATTTGGACTGATGCGACTTATACGGTGGTCCGACATATACGGCAGAAAATACGGAAAACTCGCGTGCTCTCTGGTGTACTCAGGATTGATTCTGTGCAGAATAAACTGCATGGAACTCTGTTTGACTCGAGCATCTTCATTTTTTGACAGCAGTATGTTTTAAGGACCTCCTTTTGTTTTTAAAATGACTTCAATCAATGTAGGTAAACATTCTTCAGAATCTTGGACTGTCCAGACTGGTCAGGACAATACATTACACATTCAGGTCAAAATCTACATAATCTTAGCTTTAGGAATAAATCTTCTTAGAGGTCAAATTTCTGAACAAATACCAGCAGTAATGTTGGAATGAAGAATTATTGGCAAGGGTCCAATTTGGTTACAAGGTGAGACACTGATAAAAGTGACAAACAAGATTGTTCCTGGTTGCCAGTTTTCAAGACATACAAAGCTCTCAACAACCTAGCTCCATCTATATTACAGGTCTTTTTGTTCCATATTTTCCTAACAGAGCACTTCACTCTCAGACTGCAGGTTTACTTGTGGTTCCTAGAGTTTCCAAAAGAAGAATGGGAGGCAAAGCTTTCAGTTTTCAGGCTCTTGTGGAAACAACTTCCTGTTTCAGTCTGTGAGGCTGACACCTCATCTACTTTTATGATTAGGCTTAAGTTTTCCCTTTGTGATAAATTTAGGGTTGGCTTGGGTTTCCTGAGCTATCCCTTAGTTATGTTGCTATAGGGTTAGACTGCTGGAGGACAAACTGACTACATTTCTTCACTCTGCTGCTGTCTTTACTTACTCTACCTGTTTTGTATTTGTAATTATTTATATTCCTAATGTGTTTTTTTTGTCTTTCTTCCAATAGGCGGTAAACCAGTGCCTACACCTGGACCTGCCATTCTGTGTTCGTTTGTTTTTCCTTCCTGTCCTCTTAAACCCAGCCAGTCGAAGCAGATGGCCACTTGTCCTGAGCCTGGTTCTTCTGGAGGCTTCTTCCTGCTAAAAGGGAGTTTTTCCTTTCCACTGTTGCCTTTGTGCTTGCTCAGGATAGGAGACAGCAACAAAGAGAAGATTCAACGTGTCTGCTGGCTTCCTTCCTAAAGCTCTATTCGCATGGGATTAGTTTTACCTATCACGCGTAATCAATAAATAACTCCCCAACGTTTGCTTTTTATGTGGCACATTCGCACTGGATAACCAAAGCCTGAGATTTAGCTGAAATTTACAGACATAATTTACGGATATGATGTTAACGCGCTGCGTATTGCGTAACATCTGCTTGTTTTTTGTTTGTTTGTTTGTTTGTTTCATCTGCTTTTGCTGGTCCGGGACACAAAAAAATATTTATGCACTCCAATGTAGCCTCCATTGCCAAAAGCAAATAAAAATGTACCCAGGAAACAAAAACTGCCTAAGTACGTATCTGATCCCGCCCATTTCTGTTCAAATCACAGAGATCAAGGTCAAGGTGTCTTTATTGTCATTTGCTTCACATGTGGTACATGATGTGGAACGAAACTATGTACACAGGGTCCCAGTTACATCCAACAAAAATACAAATTGTAAAGAAAAACGGTAATAAGATCTAAGCTATGAAGTAAGAAATACACTAAACTAAGAATATACTAAGCACTGATAGTACAAAACAATGCGCCAAAAAAAACAGCAGCACAAACTTAAGTCTGTGTGAGCAGATGAGGACGAATGAACACAGTAACATGAAATAAAATCACAGGACCTCGGAGTTCAGCAAAATGTAATAGGTAATTTGCGGGGGAATTTTTACTTTACAAATTACTGACATGGCCGATTTGCACGGGATTAACAACACAAATCTCCGTATTTATTACAAATAGCATGTGGTCCCTAGATAAAACTAATTCCATGCGAATAGGGCTTAAGATAGATAACTTTTACTAACTGGCTTTTTTCTGTGTAAGAATGTTTTTGTACAGTGTCCTGAGAAAATGTCTGTTGTGATTTGGTGATATATAAACAAACGTTGGTTACGTACTGTAACCCCAGATTCTATGAGTATAGGCGCAGACCTTTAAGGCTATCGCTAGTGGGTTTATCCCTTCGCGCGCAGAACTGAAAACTTTAGTCCACGCCCACCTGCTGTGTGGGCCTCACCCCCGATCCATATAAATTATGGTGAGACCGGGTAATCTGCTCCCATTTTTTCTTCAGCAAGCAACCAGCACTGCTTTTACAAGAACACGATGTCCAGCACCATCCGCCTGTGCCCATACTGCCAGACTGGCTACATTTTGAGTTTTGACCGGCACAACATCTGTGAAGGATACCTGGGTTCCCGCCACGCCGACCTCGCCTCCTACTGCCGTCCCTGTGACCTCCTAAAGTTTTCAGTGCTGCGCGCGAAGGGATAAACCCACTAGTGATAGCCTTAAAGGGTGAAGCCTATACAAAATAGAACTGAATTGAAATTGAATTAATGATACAAAAAACTTTTATATTATTTTGAAATTTTACAGGAACGATGCAGAAGGATTACTGATGTTTGCGTTGTCAGGTCTAGAGCATGTAAGGAGACTTCTTCCTTATAAAGTAGTAACATAACAACTGTCACGCAGTCTATGACAGTCAGTCTAAACACATTTTGGTAAGGGAGAGCATCAACATCCTGACAGGAGCTGAAGTGCCGATACATGCACCAACACCACTTCACAAACCAAAATCAGACACTCTTTGTCTCACAAACAAACACGGAGGCCCACTTCATGGTCCAGAGCTGGTGAGCTTCTTCCCAGGAAGGCTGCGATTTCCCAGTTGGTAGAAAAAGGAAGAATTACGGAGAGAAGACAGTGGAGGAGAGGCAGCCATCAGGCTGGAGACATCAGGGACCCCATCTGGTGTGTAGAGGACTGTGTTTATGTAGTGTGAGAATAAGTATGCTTGTGCACAGGAGCATGTTATAAAGACGGCGTAATTGCCTTTCCGTCAGCGGAGCTGCTCGCTGCCGTTGGATAGGTGATGAGGAAGCAAGGACCATCACTCTCCCGTTTCCCCTCACAATCCATCACAATAATAAGGGGAGCCTCAGCAGACAGAGGGAGCTGTTAACATGAGCCACCCCGTCTTTGTGGTGAGCCCGGGGAAGTCCCTTATCATCCCCAGATGCAGAAGGCGGGGGGTGCAGGGGACAGCTGCTTGGGTGTTTGTATTATGCAACTAAAGCATCATTTTTTGGAGTTTCTGGCAGAGGGTAATACCTCTTCTCAAACACAAACACTCTGCACACAATTCAGCTTCCTGCACAGAAATAGATATTTTTAGATGCATTTTTCTGCTTTCCATTTCAGAAACAAACTTTTAAAACCAGACAGAGGAACAACAACACACCACAAAGGATGAACGAACACAGAGCGATAAAACCACTAACCTGACCAACGAGCTCAACCCTACACCCGTTAATGACGTGAAAACAGACGGCTAAAGTTGTGTAATGCTTAATAAAACATGCATCTGCCACTTTTAAAGTCCCACAAAATTTAACACTATTTTATTATGTTGTACCTCCATAAAACATCTCACCGAACACCAAACTGCTCTTGATGCTTGCTCATTCGATTGGCCAGCAGTTCCTAAAAGGATTTGTGATAAGGTGAGGACCATTTTTGGATCAGACTTTTATTCTTGTAGCCAATCATAAGCCAGTTTGGAAACGTGCCCTGTGGTGGATTTGATTAAGGAGTGACTTACAAAAGAAAGCATAACAGAGACACTTCTTTGGGGGCATTTTAAAAACTTGATCCCCTCTTCTCCAGAGTACCTGACATCATCTGCCTTAAGATGAAGAGGTGAAGTTGTCTAAGAAGAAAAACAATTATTCAAAACAAGCAGAAGAGAATGAACACAAGGCTATTAAATATAAATCCCCCACTATTTAAAGAGAGGAAAGCTGCAACTACATGGCCAGGAATTAGTCACCTCTGGTCATTCAAGGATGAAGATAAATGAAGAAAAAAATAATAAAAGGCCAAGCATTCCTTGAAATATTGCATATCATCCACTGCCTTTTATAACAGAGTTTAACCCTAAATCCTTTTATGTTTAGAAGGAACAAAGTTATAATCATTTCGTTAAACCTTGTAAATGACGTTTTGTACAATCTCATGCAATGTTTTGTGAGATACGTTAGCGCTTAGCGGATGTGATAAGATAACTCAGCTATGATCACACCCGTTTTTGGCTCATAATTGATGTTAAATACATTTTTTATTGGCTAATGTTGCTTAGCTGTGGTGGCAATTTTGAATCAGATTGACTCTTAATATTAATGGGTAGTAGTCCCTCGCAACTTCGCAGTTAATTTATCACAACCTCGCTCTGTGATGGTTTTTCAAAATAAAATTGGACATGACACACAATTGTCTGATGAATGAGCTGCATGATCAGCATGGAATTTTTATTTAAAATAAATTATTTTAAATTATTTAGCACCTCCTGCAACTTTGTGCAGTCCATACTGCAGGAGAAATTTCCTGCTGCAGCTGATCAGCTGTTCACCATGCAGTGTAGAAGTGGGCGTGGCAATGAACACTTGCAGGTGGCTGAGAGCAGCGAGGCTGAGAGCTGAAATCATGACATTCTGTGCTCTTTTAGAGCGTTTAGAAACATTGTTAGGAATATGGCAAGAGTGTGGGAAGGGTTTAAAACACCTTTATATATATATATATATATATATATATATATATATATTTGTATTACTATTCCTATTTCGCGGTTTTTAACTTATCACGGGTCTTCAGATGGGGGCCGAGATGGTGTAGAGCCAGGGCAGCCGGCTCGGGATCCGAAAGCCCCAGGTTTGATCCCAGGTCATTGCACAGCTCGTGGTGTCTCTGGGCAGCACACCTCATCCCCAAAATGCCCCCGGGCAGCTTTCAATAGCTGCCCACTGCACCACCTAGTGGTGGATGGGTTAAATGCAGAGACTAATTTCGCCATTTTCTGGAAACATACAGGATTTCTCTCTGCTCTGAATTAAAGCAATATGAACTTTGCCTTCTCGGAAGCTGGCTGGCGTCGCAGAGCATTGCTGTGCACCGAGTTGCACCACAAAGAGAAAGAAGACAGCAAGGGCCTGAGGAGGGAGGCTGCAGCTGAAGGGCTCATTTCATACTGTATTTTAATTTGTGTTGATTTGAAATAAGGACTGGGCTCATGGGATATTTGGGACTGAACAAAGAAGGGTCCATGTACAAAGTATGTTCACAGGCCCTGTAGTCTATTTGATTAATTAACAGTCTGGCAATTAGAAAGCAGAATGTTACGAGCAATCCTGTACGCCACACTCCTCCAGGTCGTCTTCATCGCCCGATGCCAAAAACAAAGGTGGAGCTCTCAGAAAGTTATCAGCGAGTTGAAATCTACAACTGAACTTTGGGAGTCAAATCATTCAAGATGGCCGCCGAAGAAAAGCAATCTAAGCGAACACAAGAATATCAACAACTTTGTCAGTTTTATAGATGATATAAAATTTAGCGCTGTAGTAGCTGCAACTGATTCTCAGCTTATATTCTAAGCTACTTATGATGCAAGATCTGCGTTTCAAACTTTGTCATTAATTATTGAAGTCAAGCCTCTTTGTTGGTTGTACACAAAAATGGCTATAACTCTATCAGTTTTATAAATAATGAACTACAATCTGGAGTAGGAGCAGATGATCGCAAACACACACGTCAACTTGCATTGACAAACCGTTACAATGAACCACTGCGTAGATTTTAATGCAACTTCCATCATTTCACACAGAAAGTAATTATTGGATGCACATATATAACTGAATAAGTGGATCAACACAATTCAAAACAGCTGCTGCAGCTAATCACCAGTAGTCTACACAAAAGTAGAAATACTTTGGTAAATTTGCCAGATACTGCGTCACAGTTTAGTGTGGTAGTAGCCGAGAGTTCACAGGACATACTGTATTTTTTGGACTATAAGGCGCACTTAAAATCCTTAATTATTTTTCAAAAATCAACAGTGAGCTTTATAGTCTGAAAAATAAGGTACTCTAAGCACTAACAGATCGTATAAGTTCACAAAAGACATTGCCACACAAAACCATTTAATGTTAATTTCAAGGTTTGACTAAAATATTCTTAAATCTGTAATTTCACCACTTAGTCAATAGTCTTAGTTTAAAACGCAGGCTTGTAAGGCAATGGGTGACATGCATTCCTTCAAGCACTGCTAGGCCTTTAAAAATATTTTAAATTGGCTCTTAATAAAGATAAATATACCTTTTCTGCTTTCAAAAAAAACAAAACTGTTTTGTTAATGTGCTCAACACCCTCTGATCTCTGCTGGACATAATCAGCCAATTTGGACATTATATA
>NC_056509.1:38915562-38925436 GCF_014905685.2 Nematolebias whitei
TTTTTTTTTTTAACAAACAGTCATTCTGTTATGATGGAACACTTGGTATTATTTTGAAAAGTTGTTTTCTGAGGCTTCACATGCAGTCGTATCGTATCTGCAGTGGGTGTGTTCAAATATTTTGAAATGTATTGAAAAAATAATACTGATGTCTAAAATATTGAACTGAATTTGTCTATTGCCAGTATTTTGGCTGAAAGAGGCACAGACAAAATGTGATTTTGTGTCAAATAATCCTGGACTCTTGCCAGTGACACCAATGACATGTATATTTATGGATCCAGAAATGTGTACAAATTGTCAACATCAATGACAGTCCATTTGTACTTTTGTCCTAATTCAGTTTTTTGTTTGTTTGTTTGCTGCCTTTTTGTTGATGTTGCTGCAGATTGTCCAGACGGTGTCAGTGACAAAAAACAACAAGAAACATATTTTGGACTATAAGAGGAAAGTGTGTCTTGCTATCCAGCACGACACACTTTCATAGTGGTAGTTCCCTCCATGGTGTTGAACCCAGAACTTTCTTGCTCTGAAGCAACAGTGTTAATCACTGAGCTGACATGCTACCAAATTGGTCTGACCCTGGCATCTCTTTGTGTGGTGTGGATTTTGCCTGTTCTCCACAAATTCATGTGGGTTTTCTCTGAGTACTCTAGTTTATTTATTAACTTTTATTTAGCCAGGCAAATCCCACTGAGATTGCAGCTCTCCTTTGCAAGGGAGGCCTGGGCCTGAAGGCAAAAAGCATGCATGTTGGGCTGCCATTGGGCCCAGGCCTCAATTGAAAATGTGATGTATGATCTAAATTGGATTTACCTGGTTGAATGAAATGCTTTTTTGCTCTCTGTCTGTGTATTGGAGCTCCTATTTTACACATCTTCCGAAACGAAAACTATTGTTATAGATCTGAGCAGCTGGACTGTCAATGCAATCGACAAAATCTTTTCAACAAAGCAACAGGATCCTGGAGAGCCCTCATGTCCCGCTGAGAATCTCTGGAGGACGCCAAAGACATATACAATTGGATTTGTGATAACAGGTTTCCTGCTTTTTGGAATTGGCTGGTTCCTGGTCTATCAACATACAAGAAGACAACGGCAGTTAATTTGGCCCTCGTCAGGCTGCCTGCTTGTGAAGGTTCGGTTCGTGCTTTGAGGACTCAAAATCAGCTGATTTACGAGCTAAACCATAAGATGGAAGTGATTTGTGAGAAGCGCAGGCCACCTGCGGCTTTGGAACTCCCCAGTATGTTGGAAACGGCCTTGGAAGGGCTCGTAAGCATGAACCAGTAGAATGCACCCAAATCTGGCCATTTTGGATCTGGAAAGTACCAGTAAGACTCGAGGGTGACAAGAAAAAAAACAGTCTGCCTGAAAAAAATCAACAGTTGTGGCTTATCTAAATATGACTCTCCCGGTTGGCCTCGAAAACAGGCCGACATATCAATTTCTCCTGGGAAATGTGTAAACTAGAGAAAAGCTTTGTCTCTCCTCTCCCAACCACCTTTCCCCTTCATGGACCGCCTTGCCATCAAATGCATATGTAACGTGTTCATAAATGTGCTTGCTGGCAGAGGTTTTTTGACGTCTTAAATCATGTCCTGATGGGACAAGGTCTGAAAATATATATTTTTTGTAATGCCACGATCCTCTCCTCATGGCATTTTCCCCTTTTCTATCTAAAAAAGTATTCTGAAAAGAATAAGAGGCCGCACTGTCATAGCAGCAGCTATGTGCACGCCGCCCATTTTTTGGATGTACGAACATATTCTCGCTGTAACTCGGTACAATGATGATAAAGCTTATTCTGATTCTGCTTCCCAACCAGTGGCTGCCATTTTTACATGGAGTAGACAATCCAAATGAATGTTAAGTTGGATTTCTGACGTAAACAATACAAATGAGGATTAATATTCAAATAACAACCAAAATAAATATTTAAACTGGTTTTAGATATTTTACTCATTAGGTGCACTTTTTGCCCAGGCTCTTTGATTTATCTCAGAATTGCTCTCTGCTGCCACTCAGTGTGCAGCCTGGAGTCCTCAAACAAGAGTGCCAAGGGCTGTTTGGTGATACTAACAAGGTCAGGTTTTTAACTCTGCCTGAAGAGCTTATTCTGTCCAAATCTATATTTTCTTTTAAACTACTTTTTTTAAATACATTTAAATCAGTCCACTGTGGATTTCTGTGGCGCCAACACAAACACTACAGTAGTAAATTTTAGCAACAGCAGTTTGTGCAGTGACAGATGTTGTGGGATAATGTTTGGTTTGACTTGAATGAAGGATAAATTTAAGAAAATGTGATGGAAGCAAGAATTATGTCTGTAATACTTTAGAAAGAAGTTAAAAGAGACTCATTTATCAAAGTATATTCTGTATTTGACATGGTTGTATCCCAATAAATCACATACTAGAAAATTTATTTTTTATTACTACCTGTTTAGTATCTTCCATATCCTGTAGGACAAGCAGTCATACACCATGTTACCATTTAGTTTGTGTTGAGAACATTGCACTGATTTCTAGTCCAAAATATCAGCAGAGTAATTTACAGAGTAGTTGGCAGTTTCATGCAGAACACAGCTGGTCGGAGTGCTCGTGGTTGTCACAGATAATTGAGCTGCAGTCACTCGACTCTCTGCAGTTTAGGTTGTTGTGAAACAGCTGAAGCTCTTTGTATCACCAGCTTTGATGCAGGCTGAGCTTGTTATTAGCAGTTGTCTCTTAATAATAGCATATCAATGCAGGGGTTGTGATTGCAGTAACTGTAAAACAGTGTTTTAAAAGATAATTATAAGATAATAAACTCTGTTTTATTATGTTTATACAGTTTTTGGGCTCTTATTAGTCAGAAATTAAGGAACGTAATGAAACTATTGACATCTGTGTACTTTTAGACATGCTTTACAGTTAGCAGACCAGTCTCCTACAATGATTTATAGTATGAATTTGTAGTTTATTCACACACCATAAAATCGCCTACTGGGGCCTCGTACAAAAGCTGCACATGCACAATAAGTGGGGTACACCCTTTTCCAATTCAAACTGCAGATGTACCGCTAATAAACTGAGAGAATGCTAAGATACTGTTGATGATGTGAAAACAATTTTTGTACATACATGAGACATGTATGCAATTTATGAGTGGATGGAAAAAAGGGAAACATGCAAAGTGATGCAGAAAGTATTTTAAAAATCAATTGCTTTAACTTCATTAAATGATGATGATGATGATAAGCGACTCTAACCACTTTAGGTTACTAACCAACATTGTGACACACTGGCCTGGTTTAGTGTACAAATCATTATTTTAATTAATTGCATTTGTTGGGAACACAATACAAGCTAGCATGATGTGGAATGGGGGGCATATTGGTGGGCCAGTCCATTCAGATTTCTTGAAATTACCGGTAATTCCTCATTGCACATCCAGCTGTGCACTCCCAAACATCATCTCATCTTCACATTTTTACGTCAGTGGTTCAAATGCGCTACTTCCTGTTGCTTTCTACCATTGCAACAAGTAATCTTCTTGTAACATGTGTTAACTTGTGTGTTACTGTGTTTATAGGAATGTCAATAAACATGTGTAAAGTTTGAAATGCCTCAGTTTCTGAAGTGGGCCTCCCAGCATACTGATTTTTGAATATGTAGAGAGGAGATACACACATTTGTATGTATTTGCCTATTTAAATTGAGACATGTCAAGGACAATGTAGTTTACACTCAAATCCACATGGACCTGGATTTACAAAACAAAAGTGCTTAGAATCATGTGTATAGACCGTTTCATTCAGCTGGATTTTTTTTGTGTATACACCATGTGTCAGTAGTAAATGCAAAAAAAAAAGTTTTTATTTATTGCATTATGCTCTTGGTCACAAACTTAGAATTAGGCACTAAAGAAAGCTATACAATCCTGAAAAGTAGTTTTACAACAGTGCTATTATAGGTTTAGTTGAAATAATCAGCACTGGCGATAAGGATGTAAAAATAAGAGGACTTATTTACTTATTTATATTCTCCTCTGTTTATGTTCCCCCATTCTGTACTTCACTTATTCACATCTTGTGTGCTAACATGTGAAATACTACACTAGTTTCATTGTAGATAAGCCAACATGTTCATTTAAAAACTGTACAAACACAACCGCACGACGAGCAAATAACTCATTCAGTCAGGTCTTGGGGCCTACTAGAACTGCTCATTCTTACATGGCAACTATTAAAGTTCACCTTCACAAGTTTTCCAAAGCTTCGACTTTAGTGTTTCTTTTATAACCCTAGTATTCACACAGTCATTTTGTATTTTCTGTTGGGTTTTTACAGAAATAATCCATTCTTGTCATTGGACTCTCAAAAATGACTGTCAGAAAACATAAGGGGCCATTCTTCAGCTCGACTGTTCAAAAAATGTGTTCTCTTCCTCATTTGTTCATTTCAGGAAGTTTAAAGAAAAAGCTTTTCTGCTAATTCTGGCATCCACTTGTGTCACAAAGGTTAAAAACAAGAAGAATGCATAATGAGATGTAGCTGAACTGTTAGCTTATTGCTTAAAGTATTTATAATGTTTTAGTTTATGGTAAACTACTGAAAACAAGAAGGCAAATTTTTTTTATTTTTTTTATTTTTATAAACACAAATCTTAGCAACACTTTTCTCACATTTTCCCTCACTTGTGTGGAAGCAAATTTCAAAATGTGTCAGTGAACCCAGCTCGTCACAGGATCCATGAATGTGAACAAAAAGCTTGCCATGCAAAGAACAGATGATTATTAAACAAGATCCAGGAATTCAGCTTCTCTTCCTGAATCTGTGTTCTTGCACGATAGGCAAAGAGAAAATGGAAATCTATTCTATGGTCTTATAAATTATGAAAGCTCCCTCTCAGGCTGAAGAGGAAAAGGCTTTTTAGCTCAGTTCAAAAATCTGCTTCTGTGACAGTCAGAGTTTATGATGCAGATGTATCAAACACTTACACATCCATGTAGAAGCCATTAATAAGAAATGATGTGCAGATTTTTGAGCAATATGTTATACCCAGACAGTGCTTGTATTCCTAACAATAAAGCTAGTGACTGATCAAAACTATTGTCAAACCGTACTGCTCTTTGGGCTTGCTACTGGAACACAGTCAAGCTGGATGTGATGTCATTCCCAAATCTAAGTTTGAAGTTAAATAAAACTGTATGAATCTTTTTTTCTTTCCATTTTGACTAGCCATTAAGGTAAATATTATTCTGACCTAGCATGAGTATTTTAAAAAAAAAATCGCATTTTCATATTGATTGGTGGAATATTTTTGTTTGAAAATACTGTATATCCTTAATTAGGGTAGTTTAGGCTTTTTCAAAACCATTGATAAAATAAAACCCTAGTTTAATTAGTGGTAACTGGAGGGTTGATGTGGATGATTTTAGACTAAAGTTCGAGGCTGCAGAGTAGAAAATGATGGTGGTGATGTTGTGATGGTGGGGCGTGCCCATGGAAGCTGATGGTGCCAGTTACCTCCGGACCATCATCTGAAGTCTCCTCTTCATCTACCAGGTACTGGTTGGAGATCTAAATGTATGTTCTGTAGACACAACAAGATGTATTTTTGTTAGTTAGTTGTTGTTTTTGTGCTACAGCCCTGGCTGGAATTTTAAATTGACCTTAGATGTAAGTGTGTTTGTGCTGGCCTTTTGATGGACTGGCAACCTGTCCAGGATTTACCCCTCCCCCTTATTTCGCCCTTTGACTATATAGGATACAGCCTCCCTGTGACCTAAAGCGAGTAAAGAAAATGAAGGGGAGAGGTTCTGTCTGGATAGTGATGTCACCTTTTGAAGGAAAATAATAGGCTTTGTGCCAATGGGCTGTCAGTTTACTGTATAGCACAAAGAATAATGTTCTTGCTAAAGCATCCACTGTATCTCTGTGTGTCTTCGTGAAGCCTGCTGCAGCAATGGTAGAGAGGAAAGTCCCCACCCCTCCCTCCCCCCACGACTGCTGCCTGCGGGGTTCAGCCTGCTGTGGTGACCATTAGCGTCTGGCTGAGGCAGCAGGAGATAACAGGTGATTTAAGGCTCTGTACCCCAACACAGCCAGAGAGAAATGGCCGTCTGCCGCTTATCTCCTCCTTCGCCGTACTCCACACACTTTTACATTAGGCTCCCCCTATTCAAAGCCATCTGTCTTCCCAGTCAGGGTTTGATAAAACCTCCAGTGTTCTTTGAGAAGGGTAGGAGCAGGAGACATACACCACCACGCCACCTGCATACTTATAAACAACAATTCGGAGGATCATGGGGGAAATTGACAACATCACACTGAGTGAATACTTTATCCAGACTGACATAGGGCCTGGGGTGACACAGTGGGACTCAACAACAACAGCTGAGCGCAGCACACCAGATACTGTACCTGCTTTTAAAAGAGAAACCTGTGTGCAAAATCACCTCTGGACTAATTGCAAATCAATGGTCTTGGTGAGATGAATGCAGCAGAGATAATAATTGCCTTTGGCTGCCGTTCACGAACCATTCACAAACGGCACCATGCACTAATCAAAGCAGGTGCACTGATGGAATCTATGAAGATAGTATCATGCCTAAACTGGAAAAAGAAAGCTTTCATGTCATTGACGGCTTTCCACCTTTGAACAGTTCCATGTTAGCAATAGGAGTATTACTGCTACCCATAGCTGAGAAGGCTTTAGCTTGTCCACATTGTTGATTAAATCTTAATGCCATAACATACTGGGCAGCTTCCAGCTGAAAAAAAGGATTACTTCATCCATCTTGGGTTTGCATATGCGAGGAAATATCTACCATCTTAATGGTATGTGGGGAAAAAAAAGCCTGTTATCTTAAGGAAAACACCCGAAAGATCCAGAAGAGATTGGATATAAAGACCGAGACAGTTAAACTCAGCTGTGGCGTAGGGTTGTGTAATTGCCTTGTGCTTCTGAGGTACCCACTGAGGAGGCTATGTGGGCAGTGGCTGTCTTCCTTTGGTCCCTGCACTGCAATTATGGTGTCACTGTGTGATAGTAGAATAGCCTTGGCAGCAACTAAAGGACAGAAAGTTCTCTTGTCTTAAACTTGACAAACTAAAACTGCCTCATTTTCAATTGTCATTTTTTTCCCACATACCATTTGTCTTTTATGTGCTTTCACTTCCATTAACCTTTGTTCCATCTAAACCTGAGGGCACAGCATTAGTTAAGAATTACAATTAACTATAGTGTGTAGGTTAATGCAGTTCACTTTTAAATTATGACTTAAGTCCTTGGATCAAATCACCACAGGAAGAGCAAAACTGTGATTTGTTGTCATCTCTGTGAGAAGTGAAAAAGGCAGTTACAGACCTCCTTGAAGTAAATCTGACCCCTGCATTCTAATGCTTAGTTAACCAAAGTTGTTATAGATTAAGATCCAGAAGGCTGGCTCATTCTAGGATGTGTTTGTAACAAGCAAAGTGTTGGGCTAATCATAATTTTAAAAAGCTAGTATATTGAGTTCTTTGACTTGTGGGTAGAGATTAGTCACAGCTTGTTATCTTTTTTCCTTATATCAGTAGAAGCAAGGTGCAAAGAAAAACTGGAACTAAGTGTGAATGCAAAATAAATTTCTGGTGAGCGCATCATCATGTAAAATATGCATCTTACCATATTTAGAAACCCGGTCAAACTTCCCTTTCTCTAATTCAACTCTCTTCATGATGTAGGTTGGTTCTGTTGTTTGGCAATGATGATGTGATTGCAACTGTATAAATTTAGCTCTGATAAGCTTTTCAGCAGGGCAGCACGGTGGAGCAACTGGTAGAGCTGCTGCCTCTCAGTGAGCAGGTCCCTGGTTCAAATCCCGCTCCGGGGGCCTTTCTGGGTGGAGTTTGCATGTTCTCTCCGTGCATGCGTGGGTTTTCTCCAGGTACTCCGGTTTCCTCCCACAGACCAAAAACATGCATGTTAGGCCAATTGGTAATTCTAAATTGTCCCTAGGTGTGAGTGAGAGAGTGAATGGTTGTTTGTCTCGTTTGTCTCTATGTGTCCCTGTGATGGACTTGCGACCCGTCCAGGGTGTACCCCGCCCCTCGCACAGTGATTGCTGGACATGGGCACCGGCGACCCCCGTGACCCAAAAATGGAAGAAGTGGGTAAAAAATAATGGATGGATAGAAGCTTTTCAGCAAATTTTCTAATGTCTAGATATCCCATCTTTAGTTTGGCTTCATAATATATTCATACAATTACCAAGTTTGGTTTACCTGCCTCAGTTACTGTTTTTACCACAACACACATTTTAATAAGCTATGACATGAGCAATTGAGTTTTAAACAAGTAAAAAAAAAAAAAAAAATCCTGGGAACTTACAACGTACATTTTAAAAATTGAAGCAGCATCATAGCATGTGGAGGGAAATCTTTGTTAAAGACTCACAGAGTTAATGACTTATAGCAGAAACATGGATGACTGTTATAGAATGGGAGGAATGTTTTATTTGTCCAATTCAGTTATTTTAATTTATCAAACTTTTGATTGTAGGGTGGCACGGTGGCTCAGTTGGTAGAGCTGCTGCCTCTCAGCGAGAAGGTTGCTGGATCAAATCCCAGCCGGGGCCTTTCTGGGTAGCGTGTCCTCCCACAGACCAAACTCATGCATGTTAGGCTGACTGATAACTAAATTGTCCCTAGGTGTGAGTGAGAGAGTGAATGCTTGTTTGTTTATATGTGTCCCTGTGATGGACTGGAGACCTGTCCAAGGTGTCTCCCAAATCTTGCACACTAACTGCAGGATATGGGTTTAGATTAACAACATTGTATGCAAAGGACCACAAAACATCAAGGGCCAATAGAACATGTGCCCTACCTACAGATAATTATACATAAAACCTTTCAAGTTCAAGGAACAATAAAGTTTCTATTCTGTCTTCAAATGACAAAATTCCTACACACCTTATCCAAAGCAATAATTCTGTCATTTAAGAAATGTATCAACGACTAGTGTCACGAGGCTTTGTTGTGGTGAAACTGAAACAGCAAAACCCTCGCTTAATAATTTTTATGAACTCGGTATCAAAAATGTTGAACCTAAAATCCAGTGGGATTAAGACAGTTATTTGCCGTAGTGAAAAGACAGCACAATACATCTGTCTCAAAGATAAGTGGAAGCTTTTATACAGCCACAGCGCTAATCAAAAACATTTGTCCTGCAATGGTGCCAGCTTTTGTCAGAGCTATATCAGTGAAAAGGGCAGTTTGGCCTGGCATCAGAATGCAGTCAGACATGTATTTAACATGACAATTTCGTAGCATACAAGGAAGATACGCCACCAAGTCATATTTTGTCTTCACATGAGTCAGTCTTTTACAGACTAACTTCATTACTCTTTGTTAAACTGCCACCTCACATCATAGTGAGATAGTATTGTTTTATTGCATATTAAAGCACTCTGTTGTCACTTTATGAGAGCTATTTTGACTATCAGGTTATGCATACAGCTTGCTGCGATGCTGGATCAGACTTCTGGGTTCACATCGTCATCCATAGCATCAGCAATGACAGCAGTACTTGTGACAAAATGTCTACTTCAAAAAAGGTGCACAAGCTGTTATATCTATTCAACACCATTCTCAAATCAACCACTCCTGGTGAAAGGTTTCTCTTTTCTCTCGGTCATCACAAAAAACATTTTGACAAGTTCAGTGATGATCCTCAAAACAGCTGAGCAGTTTAACAAAAGGACTGCGTTCTGTTTTTGTTACCCACTCGAAGTGCTTCTGCCAAACCAGTCTCATTTAGCCATTCTCTCTCTCACACACAGAGAAAATTGGGGCAACATGAAGTTTAATGTTTTGCT
The DNA here is from genome assembly GCF_014905685.2 of Nematolebias whitei. NCBI lineage: Eukaryota > Metazoa > Chordata > Actinopteri > Cyprinodontiformes > Rivulidae > Nematolebias > Nematolebias whitei. Next base: position 38,925,408 of record NC_056509.1, read on the forward strand.
AAAGGACACTTTGATATGTTGGTTGAGGA
>NC_056509.1:38925536-38931633 GCF_014905685.2 Nematolebias whitei
AAAAAACCTCCGTCTTGTAGAAGCTCCAAAATTCACGTTTCAAACCCGTGCCTTCATGTAAAAAGTTGTTTTTCTTTGCAAAAAGAAGCTGAAAACTTTACTGATTTTTTTTTTTAAATTAAAAGCTTTGTGTGAAAAATGCAATGCTAAAGAACTCAAACCACACTGAGCGGCCTCCATTTTTAGAAACAAAAAAAGGAAGGAGAGACGGCCCATGTCACATCAAGGGGCCTCCCTCCCATTTTTCTTAGAGACACGCTGCTCGCTCCCTCACTAGCCATCCTTCAGTTCAAACAGTTTTATACTGCCATCCGGTAGTCAAAAAAGGTACTACACTCAAAACAAATTAACCAACATTTCTTAAATTTGACAATTTTAAACAATATTATAGTTTATCGCAATAATCTCTGAGACAATCGCCCAGCAAAATTTGTTATTGTGACAGGCCTACATTCAATGAATGCTAACAGATGCTTCACGTTCACATGCACACACGCATGCATGCACACACACACATGCGCACGCACACGCACAACACAATGCTCAAAATGGAGGGGTAAAAAAGATGTCTCTCCAAACCATTAACTGCAGCTGCATCTCTCATTTGCAGCAAGAGATCTCGCTGATAACCCACTATCTCACAAATTAGAATAGTCTCTCAGCTGGGCTCTCCTCAGCACATTCTTTAACAGCAGCACATTTGTGACAGTCTCAACTACTGCAATTCAATTTAAATTTCCACTTGACACGCTGAGGATGAGTTGTGCTTTAAAACAGCGTTCTTGTGGAGCTGACAAGGATTTTCCATGAAGACAATCCTGCCTGCTGACGATAGCACTGAGTGGGGAAAGAACCCAGTGACCTTATATGTAGATCTTGACCTTGAGCATTTGTTTCACCATGCAGTCAAACGTGTGACATTTTCAAAACGTGAGTAGCGACTGATAGGCTTTATAGTTACACAGTTTTAGTCGCTCATTAAGTCTAAATGCCATGCATGGTTACAAGTGGAAGTGCTCGAGCTATTTAACCTGACTTTTGACTGTAAACACGGGTACTGCCATCAACCACGAGGTGACATGGGTTTGACAATTTGGGAGCAGATGTCAGCTTCACAACACAGGGTTTATAAAATACCATGTCATAAAGCTTGAAATCTGCTGGGAGTTCTTTATTTTGCAGTGCAAGTACCTCTGTGTGACTCAGCTGCAGAAAAATATGAATCGCACAAAAGCAATGAAAATGTTTGGAAGAGCATGCATTGAGAGCAAATGCTGGGAATCTGCCACACCGAGCAGAAATATTATACCTTTAGAGTCAATTGATGAAATGCCCAACTATAAACATGGAAAATGTATAAAATAGAGAACATGACTGTAACCAAACAAGCAGTACCCACATTTCCCCTTTCATTGAGGGATTTTAATAGTGAATATTTGTAGTTTTCTAGATTAGTGTTTTTCTGGTTGAAAGTAGACAGGGAATCAAAGTAAATCTTAATGTTTTTGGTCCAAGATATTCAACCGAATAGGAATTAAAACTGTGTTACAAAAACAGAGATTGGTTTCTTTTTTTCTTTGTCTTAGGTGGCACAGAGTGGTGTATCTTGGTGAGCAGAAAGAGCTTTTTTTGTTATTTTTTATTTTAACAACCAACACAATGGTGGAGGCAGGTTGGCAAGACAAAGCGATCAGGCTGGAAAGGATGTGCAGCAGGTTAGGCTTGTTAAAGATAGTAATGGTAATGTTCTACCTAGTGAGGAGAGCTAAACAAAAACTAAAGGAGAACTAAGTTAGAGAACTACAGGTAAATCTATGGCCAATGGTGGCCATAGATATATCTTCTTACACCCCACTGGCCACCCCAATTTTTTGAGTAAACAATCTTTTTAGACAACATAAATACTAGAGAAGTAAGTTGTAAGCATAATTTCCTCAAATGATCGAGGTCACTAATTTTTATGTATAGAGATATATACGTTGATAACTATCTTGGATTTTGACGTGACGGCCCAATTTTCAATAGTGACATTTCTTGTATTTTCTCTAGATTCTAATACCACATACCAAAATGAAAGTTGGTACCTCACTTATTATCCAGCTCACAAGATGGACGGCCAGACGAACGGACAGATGGAGGGTATTTGCGATTCTGATCTTTTCTCTGTGAAAGGAGAACATAAGGAGTATTTTTCTTGCAAATTTTCAGGGAAACATTTTTGTTTTTGTTGTTAGTTAAACCTGTTAACTCTGAATCATTTAAGCATAAATGAACCAGTGTTTTGCTAACCCATAACAAATTTAAAAAGACCGTAATTAGGAGTCTTATGGTTTTTAAATACTAATTATCTGCTGTGCACAGTGATCTCAGCTAAATATATTCTGTTCCCTACTTGTCTACTAACTAACCTATTCCTATTTTTTTCATCAGAAATATTTGTGATGTATAATGGTAAAATTGTGCGTTATAAATAACTGTCAGCTACTACCACATTCATTCAACCTTTATTTATACATGTTAGTATCATTGAGTCACAAGGACTCACTTTCAAGAGGACCTGCTTTAAACTCACTATCTGTAAATCTGACTAATAGTCTTGGCTGATGTTAATTAGCTGTGGTGGCCATCTTGGATTGGGCTTATTTCAAAAGGTATGATTTACTCTCTAAAAAAATAAAATAGCTCAGGGTTAGTACACACCCCTTGACATACACACATTCACACTAACTAAAACTTTAATGTATTTTGGTCTTCAACAGCAGGCGAAAAAAGTAGTACGGTAATTGACTGAAAAAGAAAAAAATTATATAAAAACGCATTGGTCAAAGCTTTTGGCAACTGGAGAAGAGCCCATCAGTTCAGGTTTGTTTGCCACCTCCGCAGAGATCACTGATTTTTTTTTTTTTTTTTTTTTTCTGAACTCAAATCCTGCAGCCTTTGCAGCAGATTAACATGTGAGCAGTGGCTTAAAGAATTCATTGTAGCTGCATCTTGTTTTATTTTCTACAATAATTGAAGAACACTGACTTGTGACACAATTAAAGACACATTCAATCCAAGTGTGGTTTGTTCTTTTATTAAGTGAGCGCTTCTGGAATTACGTCAGTAACTCAGTGCTTCTTTCTTCCGTATGCAGGTGCTGTCATCATCATCATCATCATGACACTTTGCCATGATTTAGAGAAAGATGAAATGGCAACGATGATTATGAGATCGTGGTCAAAACAGCAGGCTGGAGACTACAGTAGGAGCTGTTATGGTGAGGCTGCACAGACACCTGTGTTTGCATTTAAAACCTTGAGAGGACCTCCTGTAATCAAAGTTTTTATTTAAATTTACCCAAATGGGAAGGTGTCACATTTGTTTCTCAGTGAGTTCAATCACCTGCCTTATTTACATATCCCACTGGTTAGCCTGGGGGATGCGTGAGGCATTAAGACATTAACAAGGAATGGAGTTCATAACACTGACAAACTGAAAAATATATATAAAAAATTAGCATTTTTTAAAATTGTAGATGTTGGGGAATCGTGAGTGGAATTACACCGAGCAGACATGATCTCACACTGCCATCTAGTGTATGCAGAGAAATGATGACACCAAAAATAATTACATGTTCAGACTCAGATCTGAGCATTTTAATGTAACAGCTAAATAAAGTAGGTGCATGCATCAATATTAATTTAAAAAATATTATATATATATCCATCCATTATCTTTACCTGCTTCTTCCTTTATGGGTCACTGGTGCCACTGGTGCCCATATCTAACAGTCACTGTGTGAGAGGTGGGGGGCACCCTGGATAGGTCTCCAGTCCATCACAGGGACACACAGACAAATGAGACAAACAACCATTCACTCTCTCACTCACACCTAGAGACAGTTTGGTCTGTGGCAGGACACCGGAGTACCGGGAGAAAACCCATGCATGCACAGAGAGAACATGCACACTCCACCCAGAAAGTCCTCCGGATTTGATCCAGCAACATTCTCACAGAGAGGCAACATCTCTACCAACTGAGCCACTGTGTCACCCAGTTAAAAAAAAATATATATATATTTTTTTCTTTCTTTTAATACCCTGAAGGAATCTTCCCCAAACAATCAAGAAAGTTCTATCTGATCTAATCTAATAAATTTAAGAAAAATGAATGGCATGAAAAAAATATTAGTACCTTAAGGCTAAAGGGAAGAAATAGATATTTATCTTCTTTATATACAGTATGTTTTTCTTCTCTGGGGGCCTTTTCCCAGTGGGACAGGCCTGTAAAACCTCCAGATGGTGGTGTCCAGGAGCCATCCTAATCAGCTACTCAAACTACCTTTAACTAACTGATTTCTATATGAAAGGGCAGCAGATGTACTCAGAGCTCCCACCGGATGACAGAGCTGCTCACCCTATCTCAAAGGCTGAGCCTGGCCACCATACGATGGAAGCTCATTTCTGCTACTTGTATCCAGGATCTCATTCTTTTGGTCATAACCTATACCTCATGACAACAGGTCATTGTTGGAACATAGATGGGCTAATAATCCAGGGATTTGTATTTTGACGCAACTCTTTCTTCACCACGACCGACTGAAGCAACACCCTCATTACTGAAGATGAAGCCCCAATCTGTTGATTCATCTTCCACTCCATCCTACCATCACTCATGAGCATGACTCCTAAATAATTTGTCCACCTCAGGCAAAGACTTCTCCCCAACCAGGAGAGGGCATTCCATCCATTTCCTGTTGAGAACCATTACCTTGGACTTATAGAAGCTGACTTCCATCCCGGCGGCTTCACACTCAGCTGCGAACCAATCTAGTGCACACTGAAGGTTTTACCCTGAAGACGCCAACAGAACCACATTATCCGCATAACATAGAGATGAAGTCCTTAGGTTTCCAAACTGGACACCCTCCTCTCCACAACTGCAACTTGAAATCCAGTTCATGAACACGACAAACAAATCGGGAAAAAAGGGACAGCCCTAGTGGAGTCCAAGTTCTACTGAGAACAAGCTCGACTTTGTACCAAAAATGCAGACACAGCTCCTGCTTTGGTTGTACATGTACCGGATAGATCCTTAAAAGCAACCCTGGCACCCAATACACCTTCAGCACCCTCTACAAAACACCTTAATAAACACATAAGCCTTCTCCAGGGCCACAAAAAACATGTAGAGGAGAGAGTCAAACTCCTATGACTCCTTATCAACTACGCAAGCGTGAAGACCTAGTTCACTGTTCCACAACCAGGACAAAACTACACCGCTTGTAAAGAATCTTAAGTTGACAATCAGTCAGAGCTTCCCTTCCAACATCCTAAACTTTCCTGGGAAGACTAACAATAGTTGGAACACACTCTCTGGTCCCCTCTTATTTTGTTCTAGATAGTTACAAAGGAAAATGACTTGCTCCTTTGGTATTTAGGAGCTTTAGATGTAAGGAGAACCTTGAAATCAACTATACTTAACTGTATAAGTGGCATGGAGCCAAAAGTTCTTCTTCTTTCTAAAGTTAGACTAATATGCTCTTTAATATCTGTAGTATACAAAAAAGTACAAGTACAAATCATAAATCAAATTCAGTTCAGTGATTCGTTATAAAGCTCTTTGCAGAATACAAGCAATGGCACTATTTAAAGTGCCAACAATTTATTATTCAATTACTCATATGCCACAAGCAAAATGCAGTGTGTCCTTATTTATTTCAAGTAAATTGTACAAATGAAATGCAAAAGAAGAAGTGGCAGGCCTATTAAGAGTAGAATAACAATGAAATGAATGCACATATATTGTCTAAAATGGCTGTCTTCAAGAATTAGGGCAAATATCCTGCAAGGACCCTGAAAATGCATCTTTCATAATCTGTTTTGCTGTTACTCATTTCGTTTCTTAAGTCTCTATTCTCCTCGTTGTTTGTTATTGTTAAATACAGAAGTCCCTCGTTTATAGCAGGGGATCTGTACCCTGAAGCCCTGCAATAAGTGAAAAACTGCGAAGTAGTAATAGTACAAGTAGTAAGTAGTAGTTTATCTTAGTACATATATATATATATATATATATATATATATATATATATATATATATATATATATATATATAT
>NC_056509.1:38931733-38940835 GCF_014905685.2 Nematolebias whitei
CATATATGTACTCTCTGAGACAAGATCAATTTAACTGCCCTAATTGTTTTATTTTATTTTATGAATTTTGGTGTTTGGTATTCTTTTATTTTTTACTGTTTATTGTTTTGTGTGCGTCACTTTGGGTCAAACAGCAGCTGTTTTTAAATGTGCTTTATGAAAATGGATCTTTAGCTGAAAATATATTTCCATTTCTATTTTTATTTCCTCTGCAAACTCATAAGCTCCCTATTATGAGGAACAAGTTGTAAAGTTAAACATTTAGGCTGATGAAACCTGCCTCACAGGCTGAACGGGGGGGAGTTACGCAGACGCTCAGGCCAGCTGCTTTAATTATCAGCAGAGCTCTCAAATTAAGTTCCTGTTTCTCAGTTAACTTCTCAGTTTTCTACTCATTATATTTTATTCACAACTGTGATTTTCAGCGTATTTTTATAGTGATACAGCAGGTTAGGGTTTCTTTCTGCCACAAACCACTTTATTCTTAATATTTGTTTACAATTATGCCTCTTTTTGACTGGATGAGTGCATGGAGTCATTGTCATATTACAAACAGAAGTTGACTGAGGTCGCACACCTCCACGATGACACAGTGCAAAGCAAAACTCAAATAAAAGTTACATGCATGTAAGGATTTGCATTATTTTTATCTGAGCTCAGAGTGCCAGAGAATAAAAAAATAAAAAAACATGGACTTCTGAGTGTCTTCTGCTTGTTCTCTCACCCTTTAACACACTGTGAAACAAAGGTCACTTGGAATCAGCTGTGTCCATTTATAAATAACTGCACAGAGACCTAATAATAGAAGTGTAACACATGCCCCGTGTTGTTTCAGGTTGCCTGCGAGGATAAATGGAGTGCTGGGATTATATTTGGGCTTTGCAGCCAGCGAGGTCCTTTCACCACAACATTGATCTTGTTATTGGGGCTGTGCTGTTATCCAATTTGGCACTTTGCTAAACAGTCCTGCTGCTTAATGCACCTACTTATTAGTATTTCCTCCTCATTTTACATACAGCTCACTTGTCAGAATCAGAATTAGCTTTATTGTCATTGCACAGAAGCACAACGAAATTACATTTCAGACAACCATCCAAAGAAAACAAACATGGGTAGACGGAAATGCCTGAGGCTGCAGCCTCATGGGAAGCACTGCCCTTTTCGTTTAGATAAGGAAAAGGGAAAAACATGAGTAAAGAGTGGGTAAAAATATATATCTCACACTTACAAAAAACCTGAACACAAGAAAAAACAATATACTGGTGACAAAGACATATGCATGTGGAGTGGGTGAGGGTCGGGGTCCCAGCACAGGCCACCCAAGTGAGTGACACACCTGGTGCATTCGGATCTACCTAGGTTGCTGTGTGTGTGTGTGTGTGTGTGTGGGGGGGGGGGGGGGGGAGGGGGGCCAGCAAAGGCAGTAAATTTGAGGGGAAGTAGTCTGTGAACACTGTCCAGATATCCCCCACCCCCCTCCAGCCATAGTCCTGATAAGTGATGGTGCAGTCTTTTTCAGTGGGCTCGGCACAGCTCTGACACAGTCCATGTCCTTGGGGGTGGGGGGGCAGATTCAGGTAGCAACATTTGTTTTGGGTCAGGCCAAGTTCTGTTAATTTCTGTCTGTCTTTTACTGTCTCACTAGTACATTTCAATGGCGGCTCCAAACATCCAAATTGGTCACATACGCCGAGTCAAGCTTACAACTTCTCCAAGAGTTATTCCTTCCCGCCAGCGAGATTCAGGAGCTGCAAGTAGCCTGCCATTCTCAGCAGGAATCGTGTCCAGCTTACAGCTCAGCTCGCACAGCATTTGAGTCTGAGTGTTGACGGCACAGCACATTCCTTCATACATGCCAGGCAGCTTTACAATGGCCAGAACAGTTGCCGACGTTTTCCGAATTTGTCGATATACCATATAAACACCAACTCCAAAAAGCAGAAATCCTGTTACCATAAATCCAATTATGTACACATCTTCAGCATCCTCGACTGACAAAATGGACAGACACACGATCTTCCACTTCCCCCAGGAGTCCATTGTGTATCCAGCTGCCAGTGTCCCGTCGGGGCAGGAGGGCTCTCCTTTGCCCTGTCTTCTCATTGAGAAAATTGTGTCGTCTTACTTTAGTTTTGCTTCTTCATGATTACTGCTACACACCAAGGGTATCATCATTTCTACTGTCAGGAGAGAGATTGTCTACTCAGGAAAAAGAAACCTTGATTTTTTTATCTTAACAAAAACAAACCTGCTCTTTGTCATAAAAGTGTGAGTCAAATGTCCCCACCCGCATCTAAAAAAGATGATTATATGATGACATACTGCATAACATCAGCTCAGCTGGCACAGTGCTTTTTAAAGTATATTATCTTTATTATTAACAACTGGAAATTGTTTTTTAAAATTTATTTTATTTTGATGGAACAATACAAAGAACATGTGCTGTCGAACAGAAAAGACCAACAAAACTATGCTGATAAAAATATAACCAAAGACAATAAAGCAAAGGCTAATTTAAGCTCTACTGCAATATTAGAGAATTCTTAAGCTTGTCTTTCATACAAGCAAATTGGAGTTGCAAATAAAAAATAATAAGGCTCTTGGAAAATACAGGCTTGCATTAGGGCCAAATCCTCATCTTGATTTTTTTTAGGAGAGTAATCTGGATCTGCACCATATTTATTTTGATGTCTTCGTTTGCCAACGCTCCATCTTCAAAATGTTTGAGCCAATTTAGTTTGCACGAGTTTCACAAAGAAATGCACAACAGTGACTACACACACTATGCAATACAGCTTTTTTATATATTTAATCGACTGTTCACTAATTAAACACCAACAATGAGGCTCTTAACGTCAAATACAGCTAATCTACTTATAACACCCGTTATCGGGACACAGAAATCTCAACAAGTCTAACCAAGCTCATTAAACAAACATTCAGTGGAGTTGTTGAACAACTGTGGACTTTTAGTACACAGAATATTCGAAAAATTCAAAAAAGGTCAAAGAATTGAATGCATGTGTTGAAATCCCTCTGCATGAGTCAAGCAAATGTTTGAACAAAGTGTCCAAACAAAACACAGATGACATTTTGTTCTCTTTGCCATAAATATACAGTAAGTGTACTGATTTCGAAAAAAAAAAATCTCACACAATCTTACAGTAGAGATTACAGCATTACAGTAGCCATTCTTGTGTTTGCTGTTAATTAGCTGTGACGTCACCTTAAATCCAAAAGTTAATCAGATGTTGATCAATGTCAATTCTTTACGTCCTTAAAGTTTCATTAAAATGTGCCTTATAGTTTATGAGCTATTTTGCTAACAGTCAGGAAAACTACACACTGACACACACAATTACATAACAAAATGAAAATTTTAAAGACTAGTTTTATTATGTTAAAACTTTTGCTTAGTTTATTATTTTTTAAATATGTAAAAAAAAAATACAGCATGAAGCATAATGTCAAAACTTTTTTTTTTCATATCAAAAAACCTAACATAACAAAAACATCAACAATAATTAAATAATTCAGATTCAGAGATTTATTTGTCATTCACACCTCATGTGGTACATGTGGTGGAACGAGATTATGCACACAAGGTCCCAGTTACATCCAACAATAAAATGTAAAAGAAAAACAGTAATAAGATCTAATAATACTATTATATCATATAATATAATAATATATCATACAAAGTATAATATATATCAATAATATATTGTATTTGAAATATTAATGTTTATCCAGTATTTAAAATACTATAAAAGACTTTAGCTGTCATTAGTATGATTTTAAGTCCGAGTTAAGTGTTGTAAAAAAAAAAAACTAGTTTAAATTGCTTTTAGTCTTAAATATATCACACGGTGAGACTCCATCTTTTAAAAAAGAGTTTACGAGCTGCACCTGAATGCGCCTCGTCTTCTTCTTAGAGCTTCCTGGAGAGTCTTTCTATTGGCTGCCAGTGACATCATCCCTCCTCGTGTTCTTGAGTGTGCTCCTCCCCCTCCCCCCTCCCTTCGCGGCATATGCGGGCTCCTCCCACCTCGGGGGCGGGGCCTGGCTGTTGGCGATGGAACACGTTTAATATTAATGAAGCCGCGCATTGGCTCAGAGTCGCGTCAATTCCGCTGCGCGACTTCTGTAGGCTGCTCGGCTTCTTTCAGTATTATTTCTGAGGGGGGGCGAGCTGGGTAAAAGTACGAAAAAATGTTGCCGAGCCACAACACTGGGACGGACTGAATGGAGGCAACGCTGTCAGCTGTCAGGGGGAGATAACAAATCCGTCTACAGTGAGGAGCGACACTCACCGGTAAGCGCTAATATTTAGACAAGTTGTCCGACAAGTTGCTGTGAAAAAGCGCACCCGAAGGACTGGACGCGTTTATAAATAATGAAGGGATAAAATGCCGCAACCATGTTGCGTGTTTTTTATTATTTCTCTGTGTTTTATTGCGACAAAGTTCAAACCCCTGCCTCCTCAGACCCACGGCCTGTGTTTATTATCATATTCTGTGACATACTGGTGTGAAACTGGATTTCCTTCAGTCCGCAGCTCATCTGGAGCACATCACATTCTCGGCACGTCCCCATGCCGGTTTCCTCAATGAATTTGGCCATGAATGATGTTTTGTGCTGAAGCTGCTGACAGGATGGCAGCCAGGCCGGGACGGATCTGTATTCTCATGTGACATTAAAAAAAAGGACAAAATCCTTCTGGTTATAAGGAGCTTCCATCTGTTTGTTCTGTGTGTGAGACTAAACTGAGGCGGGGCGTTTTAATGCAGTATTTTCTGCTTTTCCCACCTTCACCTCTTCTAAACAATTTAAATCAGAGTTGATGTGAAACAGTCAGCATCACTCCCAGACAAACGATCTGGATACTGGAGAAACAGCATCCTCTGTTAAATCCAATGTGCTGAAGAAGCTGAAAATGAGTTGTTGACACTAAAAGGAGCAGAACAGTAGCTAAAAGCTGCAAGAAGCATCAAGGCTAAAGCTAAAGGCAGCAAAAAAAAGCTAAAAGGAACAGAGCACAAGCTAAACTGTAAGGAGTAAAATGCTAGCTAAAAGTAGCAAAATGCCAAAAGGAGCAAAACATGAATAAAAGCTACAAGTAGCAAAATGGTGATTTAAAACGTGAAAGGAATAAAACATAAGGCAAAATATGAAAGCCGCAAAATGCTAGCTAAAAGATAAAAAATATTAGGTAAAAGCAATAATAATAAAATAATAAAATGCTATGTGTTGTCATTATTGTATGTTCCCATACAATGGCAAAATTAGCTCTCTGCATTTAACCCATCACACCCAGGTGGAGCAGTGGGCAGCTATAGGCGCCCCGGGGGGCAGTTAGGCATTGGGTGTCTTGCTCAGAGAGACCACGACATGATGGCTGGGGGGTCGAGCCTGGGGCTTTTGGGTCCCAGGTCGGCTGCCGTGCCTCTACCCCATCTCGGCCTCCAGTGACAAATTGCAAGGTAAAAGCCTAAAGTAGCAGAGGGCTAGCCAAAAAAAAAAAGCTAAAAGTAGCTTAAAGTGCAATTAACAAAATAGCTAGCTATAAGTAGGCTAGCTAACGGCTAGACAGCATGTAAAAGTTGCAGAGTAGCTATAAGCTTCAAGTAGAAGACATAAACCTGTATGCTAAGGTAGATTGAAAAGAAAAATGGTTTTGAAGAAATTTAAGCGCTTTTGAATGTATTTTTTATGAACATTATATTTGTTAAGAAAAAAAGTTCAATATTTAAAAAATCACAGCACCCATAATCTTAACAAGCTGAAGGAATGGCTGATATATATAATCCCCCATTTAATGAGATCCAGGACACACTCGGGTGATTTCACAGTTTATTATTAGTGGCCGTGTCTTAAATTTTCTCACCGCCCACAGGTGCAGCCCAGCAGGTGTTGACAGTGCTAATATTTGACTTCAGCAGTCTATAGTTTGCCTGTTGATCCAACACACACGAGGTCGGCCTGTGTGAGCTCTCTGGCAGGGCAGATGGTTCTGCTTCGGCTGTTTTCATGTTTTTGTTGATCTCCGTCTCCACAGAGCGGCTTGTTGACTTCTCCATATACGTCCAGCCCTCGGCCTCCCCATGCCTCCATCTCCCCTTGACGACAGAATTGTGGTGGCGCTGCCAAGGCCGATCCGACCTCAGGAACTCCAACTGCGCCTGGACACCAGCTACCTGGACTCCATCACCAGCAGCAGCAGCAGCAGCACCGTCATCAGCACCACCGTGGTGAAGATCCGGGCGACGGCCAATCTTGTAACGTATATGCCCTCATCCAAGGGCTCCACGCGCTCGTTGTCGTGTGGATGCAGCAGTGCCAGCTGCTGCTCTGTGACTACCTATGAGAAGGACAGCCAGAGCCTCAGCCACAGCCAGGTGAGCGCCAGCAGCCCCAACCTCAGCTATGCCGGGCCTCCCGCCGCTATGGTCAGCAACCATGAAGCGCTCAGTGCCCCCAGCCTCACCCCGGGCACACCAAAGGTCCTGTCCACCCTAAGGGTCATCCACCCCCATGAGCTGGCCAAGCGGATGAGCTGCTGCCCGTTGGGGCACCCCGTGGGGCCTGTGCCGGTCATCATCGACTGCAGGCCCTTCATGGAGTACAACAAGAGCCACATCCGCGAGGCCGTGCACATCAACTGCTCCGACAAGATCAGCCGGCGGCGGCTACAGCAAGGCAAGATCACTGTGCTGGACCTCATCTCCTGCCGTGAGGGGAAGGACTCCTTCAAGGGCATTTTTTCCAAAGACATTGTGGTTTACGACGAGAACACCACAGATCCGAGCCGGCTGACGTCCTCGCAGCCTCTGCATGTGGTCCTGGAGTCCCTGAGGAGGGAGGGCAAGGACCCCATGATCCTTAAAGGTAACAGTTGGAAGCTTTTCTGTATGAAAACGGATGTAAACACATTTTAATTGTATCTGATGGGGGTTTCTTATTGGCAGCAGCGTGACACGAAGGATCTCATTACAAAGCCAAGAAGACCGGTCGAATAAATCTGTTTAATCCAAAACAAAGTCCACACAATCATTTGCTCCAATTGATGGTTAATGTGTCGTCAAGTTTAAAACTTGTAAGCAAATTTTGTGCCCATTTGTTAACTTCCACGTGCATTTGTTTACCTCCAGAAACAGCTGGAGTGACTGAAAATAGGTCACGTCCATGGAAGAGCTGTTTGGATTCGAGAAGTCTGAGCATTTTGACGTGACGGCATCTATTTACGCTCATTTGCAGATTAAAGTGCTTTGTTTACATTGAGCGCGCACCTGCATTTCAGGGTTGCATATATTTGTTTTATCTGGAAAGTGAACTCTTTCAAGCTGCATCATTTAACAGGGTTCAGGACGACGTTTTTTTTTTATGATTTACGCAATTTTTTTTTACATCGAGCACCGTTAAAGGTTGAAGCTTTGCGGCGTCATAAATGGGCACGTGTGAAATTTAAATTTAAACTTTAGAGTTGATGTTTTTCTTTTTTATCACCATATTGGTTGTTGTTTCATCTGAGCTCTGCACTGAAACCGTTCCGAACAACAGAATTTGTTTCCTTTGTTTACACGTCACATTTCTGAACATATGGCCACCGTCCTCCTGTACGACGCGCGTGAAACGTTCTGCAGGGTGAGAAGCAGCTGTTGGTAAATAACGCAGTCTCGGGTCTCTGCCATGTTTTTTGTCTTTGGCGTTTGAAGCTGGAGCGGCGTGTTGTGTTCGGGGCTTGGTTGGATCAGAGCACCTTGATCCCCCTCTTCTTCTCTTTTTCTTTTTTCCCGCCTCCCTCGGTCCTTCTGCGGGCTTTGATGAGCGAGCCCTCTCTCAAGTTTCTCATCCAGCCCCGCTGTTTGTCTGAAGCTCGCCTCTGGGGGGTGGGGGGTGGGGGTGGGGACTCACTCCTTCTTCATCTGGTTTTATGTTGTGAAGAAAGAAGTTGTTCACTCTGCTGAATATTTTGTGAACCGCTGAACAAATTCTAATGAAACTTTCAGAAAAAAAATAAATCATTGAATATACAGTAGTCCCTCGATTATCACGGGGTTACGTTCCAGACACACCCGCCATCTGTGAAAAACCGCAACGTCGGAACGCTTTATTTATTTTATAGTTTTATATATTTTAAGGCTTTATAAACCTTTCCCACACTCTTTCAATGTTCTAAACTCTTAAACCTATGTCATTTTAACATGTACTGCAAAATTTTACTCACCAGCTCTGCAGACCAGCAGCTCGGTTCTGGTTCTGCAGACCTACCCTGCAGCGACAAAGCCCACCGCACCGTCCAGGTTGATGTGCACGTGGATAATTGAGCTTCAAGATTATTTGCGACTTTCCTGCCAGTTCTTTGCGCTTCATAGATAGCAGAGATTTACGTTGCAAAACTTTCCTTCCATTTCGGCAGAAAGCAGCATCCGGAAGCACTGTTGGCTTCTGGGTAGTGTAGTTCTTTTTTGACTGACTTGTTGAATGAAAACTACAAAATGGCGACGCCTGTCCGAAGTTGTTTTTTTTTTTGTTAACGTTTTATCCCATAATGTCCCAATCACATGAGTAATATTAAAGTTGACAATCATTGAAAAAACGCAAAAGAACGAGTGCGCGAACGTTGAACCACGAAGTAGCGAGGGACTACTGTACTTCAACAAGCGATTTACCTTTCGGACTCGGTCTAGTTCAAGATCCACAGCCAACTGACCCTAAAACACAAATATGGCCATCACTCAAACAGTGTTACAAATATTTAGTTAAAACATGGCGTGGTAGTAGCTGAGAGTCATCCACAATACATACTGTACGTTTAACATTGCAGGATGGTTATTGGAGTTGCTCTTGTTTGTCTGTTAGCAAAATACGTCATGAACCACTATCTATATCCATCCATCCATCCATCCATCCATCCATCCATCCATCCATCCATCCATCCATTAAATCTGATTGATGAAAATTCAATTCATTGGTCAACAAAAGATGATCTTAGTGTAAAACTCTGTCATTAAAACACTGGACAATGAGCATCCCTTCAAAAAATGCTCCATTTTTAATTAAATATTATTTAAAACAAATGAAATAATTTGATATTTTAGC
>NC_056509.1:38940935-38943812 GCF_014905685.2 Nematolebias whitei
GACTTGAAGCGCCTTGTTTTTACCTATTCTGAATCTAAAATAAAAAAAATAAAATAAATAATAGGATGCGGAATATGTTTTATTTCTTTAAAATACTTCTCTTAAAAAAAAAAAGGAATAACTGAGCATGATTTATTTTTTTTTTTACGTAGTACAAGTGACATATTTGGAGCATGCTTGTGTGATGGCTGCTGAATAATTTATTCTCACTCCATTATTTGTTCAGCTACCAGCTCACTGTAGTTAGGATTTACTCCAAACATGACGGTGATGCGATACTTTTCCACAAACACATCGCTTTCTTGCAGCCAAGAGATCGTTTATGTTTCATTCAGCTGAAAAGACATACGTTGGTACTTTTGGACAGTTTACTGTGAGAAATGGAAAACAGCGCACCAGGGCTGGAGAAGCAGCAGTAGGTTTTTTTATACAGGACCCAATCCACTGGCTCATAGAAGTGACTGAAAAACTTGATAAATTATCAACCACATTTTCATTTATCGGCTTTATCGTTTCTTCATGTCTCTCTTTCTACTGAAGACACTGGATGACAAAAAGCTCAACTCAGGTGCTCTTCACTGACTCCTCCCTTTCTCTTTAAAATCCATTTTAACCATCCAAAATCACATTTTTGGATGGTTAAAAGCAGCTAAGCTGACAAGCTAAGCTACAAGCTAAGCTAACAGGCTGACCTTCAGGAAAAATACCTCCGTCTTGTTGAAGCTCCAAAATTCACAGTTGAAAACCATCCCTTCGTCTAAAAAGTTGTTTTTCTGCTGCTTTTTTTGCAAAATGAAACTGAGATATTGTTTACTGATTTTTTTTAAAATTAAAGCTTTGTGTGACAAATGTTATGCTAAAGAGCTCAAACCACACGAGCATCCACCATTTTAAGCATCAAAGAGAGACAGCCCGTCAAGGGGCCTCCCTCCCATTTTTCTTAAAGAGACACGCTGCTTGCTCCCTCACTATCCATCCTTTGGTTCAGTCTTATACTGTCATCCAGTGGTCGAAAAAAGGTACTACACGCAAACAAATTAACAAACATTTCTTCTTAAATTTGACAATAATTACTAGTAATTACTGTCAAATTTCAAACAATATTATCGTTTATCGCAATAATTTCTGAGACAATCGGCCAGCAAAATTTGTTATCGTGACAGGCCTAGGGTCGATCAGCCTTTTGGACCATGGAAGGCCCAAAAGGCTGATCGAAGTTCTAAAAAATTGCCCAGCTGTCAGTCGCTACAACAGATTCATAGAAGGTTTGAGAAAGTTGATCAAAGCGTATGTAGACGATACCTCATTATATTAATTTAAAAATGTCTAATATCCCTCGACTATTTTATCAACTGCAATATTTAGACTGGTTTTATGAATCATTATCCAAAAGTCTCCTTTCTGGTAGAAATCAGTTAAGGTTTTTGATGCTTTGTACCGTGAAGTGGGAAAAAAAATTATATATTATATTATTGTATTTTCTCTAAAATGAGCAATAATAAGCAAGACTATTTTTCATATGTTTTGCTGTTAAACATAAACATTATTTAAAAAAAAGATTACCAACTAATTTGCAGAACGTCTGCATCGGCCTCTTACGTCTGCTGGCCAAAATGATACCATTCAGTTGTGGGCCGCACAAAATCACTCCAAGGGCCGCAAATGGCCCTCGGGCCGCACTTTGGACCCTGTGCTGTAGAGCTCTTTCTGTGTTAAAACTGACAATTTGGGGTGGCGCAGTACAAACCAAACGCCGTAACAAGAATCAAAGTATTTTTTTAATGCTCTCATCATATATAGACTTTATGAAAACAGTGATAAGGGAGTAAAAGAGTGACATTCGATGTACTTCATTGTTAGTTTCTTTAATCTAAAGTTTTTACCCCCAAAAAACATTTTTCTTTTTTTACCTTTTCAAATACTAATTAAGCAAAACCATATTTATGTTTTGATGTTCTAGTAATCCCAAATAGCAAACAGTATTAAAAAGCCACACCAAACGAAGGCGCAGGACTCGCAGGATGATAAAACTGGAGGACCAGTTAGAAAAAAAAGTGATGAAAAACAACTTTTATACTCTTATTTATAAATTTTCCCTTTGTCTCCTGATGAATACATTATTGTCTTTTCTTTCTGAAAACCCTTCTGCATTTTTCTGAGGTTGACCACTTAAGAAAAATGTTGGTTGATCTTGTGACGTCACTGTGTATTGTGCTCCTCAGCAGAAAATTGGACTTCACTTTCAAAACCAGTCTCCTCCTGCTGCTGGAAACAAGGCTAACATCAGCAAAATCATAAAAACAACACTAAAACTGAGTGTCAAGAGAAAAACAAGTGGGTAGAAAAGAAATGAAACTAAATACCAAGAGATAATTGCTTGAGTAATTTGTTATTTTAACAGTATGTCTCAGTGCAGCTTTTATTTTGAAATATTCTTATAGACTGTGCTAAGCTACGGCGACGTCTGGCTGAAGAACTTAGAAATAATTAAATTTAGAAAAACTGTAAAAAATGAGACATCTAGTTGGACCATTTGAAATCCTAAAAGTCTGCTCATTACTCGAGGAAACCCAGAAACAAGATAAAAGAAATGAATTTCAAACTTTCCCTGAATCTTACTGATGAATATGACACTGTTAACACAGCAACAACTTAATGTGAATAATTTTAGATAAAAAATGTCAGTGTTGTGTTTTCAGATTGTTACTGCGGTACTTCCTTCTTTTTATTTACCAGAGTTGAATTATAACCATGACATCACTATTCTGGGGTCTTTTAAGGTCACGTGTTTGGGCTGAGTGTTGATGGTTAACAATCGGGCTGTTTCATGACTGTTCGGCGGTCGGCAGGAGCTTCCCACCTGTTTCCCACCGCGGG
>NC_056509.1:38943912-38948670 GCF_014905685.2 Nematolebias whitei
GGGGGGGGGGGAGTTGTGAGGCTGTGGTATGACCTCACGTCGCATGATGTCAGCTCTTGTACCGTGAACAATTCTCCAACTGATAGCCGGACCCCTCCCCACAGCTGGAGTGCTGAAGGGAGACTTCGGCTGATGGTGTCACAGTTACAAACAGGTGCACACCAGATATTTGGAGACGTGAAGTGTGTTCGCCTGCACATTAACCCACGTGTGTGTGAGCCTGATTTTCATTGTGTTAATGTTTATGAAGCATTCACTCTCTTGTGATCCATGTTTCTTCCGTACATTTTTCTTCAGCTCGTTCAGTACAATCCTGCTATGACTTTTGGTATTGGTGCAACTCTAGCTTTTTGAAATATTTAGCCTTTTCAGCATGTTTTTCTCATAGAAAACGAATTGAGTTCACTTTACATCCTTCAAATCTTTTGATGTGTTTACAACCTTTTACTGCTCCTTTCGCATTTTGTTCTGGTTCAGCTTCTTTAAATTTGCACAAGGAAGCTGAAACATGTTTTCAGCTATTTTCAGCTAATTTAAGCTGGGTTTTTATTTCAGCTGTTTTGTGCTCCTTTCAGAATCATTCTTGTGCTTCTTCTAGCTTCTTTCTGCTAATTTCAGCTTGATATTCTCCTTTCAGCTTATTTCTAATAGTTCAAGTTATTTCAGCTTCTATTTAGCTGTTTTTAATGCTAATTTTTTGCTTTTTCAGCTAATTCCATATTTTTTGCACTCATTTAAACTTTTCTTTTTGCCTAATTCATCAAAAATTGCTCTCTTCACTTTCTTCTGGTAATTTAAGCTTCTTTCTGCCTTTTCAGCTACTTTTCATATTTATCTTACTTCGGCTGCTTCCTTCTTCAGGGGTTGCCACTAAGTCGCACAAAGACTTGGTAATTGCTTTTATACTGGATGTCCTTCCTGACACAACCACAGCCCACTGAGCTTCCACAGCTCTCTGTGTGGAGCAGAGAGCTGCTATCGAGGGCGCCTGGGGGAGCAGATGGTGGGGGGTGAAGGTCCTTGCTCAAGGCCCCTGGGTGGGGGGAATGAGGGTGGAGACTGGTGTGGGTGCTTCACCTATCCCACCCACATTTTAATGTTTTCTGTACGGAGAGTTGAACCGGCGATCTTCCGATCACAGCCCCATCTTCTCTAACCTCTGCACCGCCACTCCCCTTTTAGCTACAAGTACTTTTCAGATATTTTTGCTGTTTTCAGCTTTTTTCAGATAATTTCCACTTTTTTTTGCTCATTTCTGCTTTTTTATGCTAATTTCAGCTCGTTCTGCTCCTTTCTTCTTACTTATACTAGTTTCAGCCATTTCTGCCATTTCAGCTACTATTTAGCTGTTTTTATGCTAATTTTGGCTTTTTCAGCCAATTCCACATTTTTTAGCTCATTCCAGCTCTTTTCACTTTCTTCTGATAGTATAACTTTCTTTCTGCCTTTCAGCTACTTTTCAGCCAATTTTTTTTTGCTAATTTCTGCCCTTTTTTAGCTACTTTTTTGTGCTAATTTCTGCTAATTTAAACCTAATTCAGCAAATATGTGTTCTGCTTTCATCTGCTAAATTAGGCTTGCTCTTCCATTTCAGCAGTTTTTTTATAGCTCATTTCAGCTGTTCTTCAGCAAATTCTTCTACAATAAGCATTCACACCGCATTTTTGCAGGAAATGCAATTTTTGTAGTTTATTTTTTGTTCATTTGGTCAGACAGCGATAATCCTTTGGATTGAATTGATACCCAAATGGAGACATTCAAATCGGAAACAAATGTCATTTCTGGTGATTGGAGGCTGGTTTAATGTCCGAGGGCTTTGTCAGTTGCTTTTATCAGAAGTGTATGCAAACGTCCGTCCTACCATGCACCACGTGGTGCTCGGGAACGTGACCGCGTGTATTTTTAGCACACATGGCTCTTGTGGGAATTGAACCTTTAACCCCATGCTCCATCCACTCCGACCAAAGAGATCATGTTGAAATTTAAACATAGTTGAACAAGCTAAATATAAAACCATTTGTTGATAATGTTTCTTAACAGAGGTGCACCGATTGCAGTTTTCCAGGCCGATGCCCATTTCCAATTTGTGTAAAGATCTGATTTCTCTTCAGAAAGTTTAATTAAAAGCATCAAATCTCCACCATTCCCCTTTTATTCTTGGTTAAATTTAACATGTACAAAAAAAAGAAATAAATGACTTTTTGTCTAAAAAGGGACCAAGTTTGAAGGGCGTTTTTTTTTTTGTCGGCATTTGTACAAATAAAACCCAAGTTTTAAATGTTATTTTAAATAAGCATCTAAACATAAATATGAACCAAAAAAAAACAAAAAAAAAAACATTTTTTTCCTGCAAACTGATTTAAAAAAAGTGCAGCATTGTCTGATATATTTGTGATTTAAAGAAACAAAACAAAACAAATGTACTGTTAGATCTACCAATCTTTAATTCCCTTCATAATGACCTTACAAATAGTAAATGACACTTTTATAACTGGGCGCCACTTTTCTTTAAAAGTGCCCTCTTAAATGAGTAATAAATAGTTGTGCTGTTAACTTATTGACTGTACAAACTTAATAAACCATTAATAAGCAGAAATAATAAATAAATAAAACACAAAACTGACAAAGCTGAGCTTTACTCAAATCAATAAAAGTACGCTTGTTTTTTGCTAAAAGCTAAGTCTGCATTATTGTGTTAATAGTGTTTTATAATTGATTTATAAATGTTTAATTATGCTTTATAAGACATACTCATGAGTAACCTTTTCATAAAGCATTTGTGATGGTACCCTTATTGCAGAGTTGTTTTCATAATTGTAATTATTTAACTATTGAATGCACTATGTATTATACATATACTATGTATTATTTAACTATGTATTGAATGTTGGACCCTGTGTGCAAATCTTAGATCTCAAAGTAAAGTGGATGTAAATATGTGGCTTGTTTGTGTTACGGCTGCTGCTGTAAAGAAAAACCTCAGATAAAGTACTTCGGAGCTGTAAACCATCTGCTTCCTTTTTCAAACACCCTTTAAAATGATTAACTTTAAGTTTTCTTCTATCTTACAAACTCCCATAGTGCAAGCAGATGAGCTATGATGCGTTCTTGATTTTTTAAAAAAAAAGAAGCTTTTTGCGTGCTGGTCTGATTCTGGCCGCCTTCTGAGCAACTGGTGCATCCTTTAATGTGTTTCAGTTCTTTAATTAAACCTAAGCTGTTTGTTCTAATGATGATTTTCTCTGTTTTTGTTGTTGTTCACAGGAGGCCTTAGCTTTTTCAGGCAAAGCCATGAAAACCTGTGCGAGCACTCGCTGCACCTCCACGAGGGCTTGGACACGGGCGCCTCCGCCGGCCTGACGGGGCCTCTACCTCACTCCCTGCCCTCCACCCCGGACATCGAGAACGCAGAGCTAACGCCAATCCTGCCCTTCCTCTATCTGGGGAACGAGCAGGACTGTCAGGACATCAACCTGCTGCAGCGGCTGAACATCGGCTACATCCTGAACGTCACCACCCACCTGCCGCTCTACCACTACGACACGGGCCTGTTCAACTACAAGCGCCTGCCCGCCACCGACAGCAACAAGCAGAACCTGCGGCAGTACTTTGAGGAGGCGTTTGAATTCATTGGTAGGAAAACTGCCTCGTAACATCTGAACATCTTTTAACGCAGTGTTGGAGGGAGCTGTCTCAGCTGTTTAAACCACAGGTTGCTCTGTAACTTCACACATTCTTTATTATAACAGTTTGTTTAGACTTGCGAAAGGAAATGATAACGATGCAGAAACTTGTAGCACTTTAAAACTGTAATCTGTAAAGTAGTACAAGTCAAACACAATGAGTGAAGGGAATAAAGTCACGAATCACCTGCTGCAGTTACATACATCATTGTTTCTTTTATACAGAGGAAACTTAAGGTTAGAACCTCGAGTAGCGATAATTAATACAGCCCAGTATTTACTGGTATGTACTTGTTGTATACCAGGTTCGTACCAAATGCTTACAGGGTAACCTGCTACACACCTAGCACTTACCAGGTACGTAGCTTAAACTTACTTGGTACATAGCTGGTGTGTATTGGGTATGCACCTGGTACTTACAAAGTACCAACTTGGTCTGTACTTGGTAATTACTGCATATGTGGCTGGTACATACCAGGTACCTAGCTGGTACCCACAGGGTACATACTTTATAATATCCAGGTACCTTTTTGGTATAAAGCTGGTATGTACCAGGCACATAACTTGTACTTCCAGAATATGTACTCTGGTACAACACTTACAAGCTACCTACAAGGTTGGGCTGTATTATAAAGTGGCCCGTTAAATTGTATTTATGTGGCACATACACAGTACCTACAGGATACTTACTGTGCCTAGTAAGCAGTGTATTAGACAGACGGACAGACTGATAAATGGATGGATACTGGTAGATGGATGGATGGATAGATACCATTAGATAGATGGATAGCTAGATACTGGTAGATAGATGGATAGATAGATACCGCTAGACAGATGGATGGATAGATACCGCTAGATAGATGGATAGATAGATACTGGTAGATCGATGGATAGATAGATACCGCTAGATAGATGGATAGATACCATTAGATAGATGGATAGATAGATACTGGTAGATAGATGGATAGATAGATACCGCTAGACAGATGGATGGATAGATACCGCTAGATAGATGGATAGATAGATACTGGTAGATAGATGGATAGATAGATACCGCTAGATAGATGGATAGATA
>NC_056509.1:38948770-38955225 GCF_014905685.2 Nematolebias whitei
AGATAGATGGATAGATAGATACCGCTAGATAGATGGATAGATAGATAACGTTAGATAGATGGATAGATAGATACTGGTAGATAGATGGATAGATAGATACCGCTAGATAGATGGATAGATAGATACCACTAGATAGATGGATAGATAAATACCGCTAGATAGATAGATAGATAGATAGATAGATATACAGATAGATACCGCTAGATAGATACCGCTAGATAGATACCGCTAGATAGATACCGCTAGATAGATAGATAGATAGATAGATACCGCTAGATAGATAGATAGATACCGCTAGATAGATAGATAGATACCGCTAGATAGATAGATAGATAGATAGATAGATAGATAGATAGATACCGCTAGATAGATAGATAGATAGATAGATAGATAGGTACCGCTAGATAGATAGATAGATAGATAGATACCGCTAGATAGATAGTTAGATAGATACCGCTAGATAGATAGATAGATAGATAGATAGATAGATAGATAGATAGATAGATAGATGGATACCGCTAGATAGATAGGGTAGGGAGTCTGTGGCTGAGTGGTTAGAGCAGTTGTCCTCTAATGCAAAAGTTGGGGGTTCGTATCTACCAGCAGTCACATGCCGAAGTGTCCCTGGGCAAGACACTGATCCCTTAGTTGCCTCCGATGTGTGTCCCATCGGTGTATGAATGTGCTAAAGCTCTGATTAGTTTCTTTAGAATGATTTGTTCAGTTGGCTTTGTAAAGATCTAGTAGAGTGCTGTATGAATGGATGAGGGCACAGATTGTGTTGTAAAGCGCTTTGAGTATCTTGATAAGGTAGAGAGGCGCTATATAAGTGCAGTCCATTTACCATTTAGATAATGGTAGGTAGATATCGGTAGATAGATAGATACTTTATTAATCCCAGGGGGAAATTTGAAGCATCCAGTAGCATGTTCTAATTATACAGAAAAAAAATACACATGAAATCAAAAAAGAATACACAAATTTGAAAAAAGGCAAATATGCACATGCACAAGGTAGTATTATGCATTGATGCTAAACTTGAAAACGCTTTTTTTTTTGTTTTTTTTTGTAATAAAACTCTTAATAAGGTGACCAAAGATGTATTGATGCATCCTCACTTTATTCTTGTTTTACGGCTTTGGCTTTTTGTATTAATTTTTTTTTTGTTGTGCTACTATTATTATTGTTATCGACTATAATTTTTCTTGGGATAATTTTACAATACACAAATCCAAAATAGTAGATTACAAGTAAAATTCATTCTACTAAAGTAACTGTGCACATACCATCAAATTGCTTTTTGAGTATTTAGGTCAAAGTATTATTTTTTAGTTCATTTTTAAAGTACTTTTTAAAATGTCCTGATGCATGCTCAATAATCCAGGTAGATAAATGTAATAAGGTTGAGTCAGGTCATCCGGACGGATTCTTCTTTGTTGAAACATTTCGTCTTTTATCCAAAAGACTTCTTCAGTCTGAAGTCTGGGCCCGACTCAACCTTATTAGTTATATATATTTTTAAATATTCAGTCCTGTGTGAGAGGTATACCGGAACAGATCACTGTTTAGTGCTGGAACTGATCCCTTATCTGTAATCTAACTGTATTTTGTATAATGTGTCAATCCAAAAAGCTCAAAAGCCACTCGTCTTGAAGAGAACATTGGGTTTAAAGCATTTGTGGCATTATCTAATGTGTACATCTTTATTTCAGAAGTAAAATCTAACTAAAGCTGACAGATACGTACATTTGTATATAAAATAGAAATGTATTGTTTGAATAAATCTAGTTGGATAACTTTAATTACTATAAAAAAATCTAACACTGAATCACAGCGGTGCCCAATAATTAGGGACTCTAAACGCATAACTTGCCTTGAAGTTGCAGAGACGGTTCATATAATTGCAGCAACACTGATTGTTTGAACAGAAAATGTGTCTCAGCGGATCAGTAAACACACAGTGTGTATGTACACAAATAATCCTCTGTTGAATTACCGTATGTTCCCGAAAGAAAAGACTCTTCTGGGTTTGCTTCCTGTAACCAGGCTGTAATTTGTTAACTGTTGCTCCGTTGAGTAAGACTGGACAGAAAACTTGCTGTATGTAGGTCATGAATAGTAAACGAACCAGACTGGTGGTTCTACCACCAAGTTGACCTTTACTTCGTAAATTCAGCTTGGTTCCCCTTTTTTTAGTATCTGGTTCCCTAATCGTCTATAAAAAATTAAAAAATAAATTACAATGAATCATGTCAGCAAAAAGAACCACAGTTTGTTTTGGAAGATTTCGATACTGTATGAAAGTGTTTAAATATTTTAAAATCCTATTATATGTTTTCATTTGTGCAAAATTATTAGTATTTAGACAGCCATACAGTTCATTGATGTACTCGGTGCTTGTGCTACGAGGTAACATTCAAAACATAATGCATAAAAATTTGACTGTTTGCAAAAAGAAAAGGCAAATTAAGCTGCTTAGTAAAAACAGAATTTGGAGAAGTTATATAATTGAATATTCATTCTTTCAACCTTTATTTATACAGTTTAATCCCGTTGAGCCTCGGGGACTCATTTACAAGAGAGACCTGATTTCTTTAACAAAGTGATGACAACAGTGGATAACGATGACAACAACAGACAAGAATAAAAGAGGCATACAGATGATTATTTTTTTCTTCTTTTTACAAATTAAAATAAAATGGCAACCAAAAGGACAGTCAAAAGGAAAAAGTAGCCAAAAAAAAAAAAAAAGCTAGATTATAAGGTAGAAAACTAAAAACAAGAACATGTCTTCATTGGGTTTTGCCAGGAACTTAACAGATGTTTGAAGCCATTTAGAGAAGTCAAGGTCGAGAGCTTCAGATCTTTTTTGCAAGATGTTCCAGGGAACAGGAGTGGAGTAGGAGAAGGCCCTTTTGCCTAGTTCAGTCCTCACTGAGGGAACACTGCAGGTAATAATGTCCTGAGAGCGCACGCTGTAGCTGCACTCACGCAGACATGTAGGAGGAGATGTATGAAGGCAGCAGACCAAGAAGTAACTTAAAGATGAAAATGTACCAGTGAGAGAGTCTGTGTGAAGTTAATGATGTCCAGTTAACCAGTGAATACAGGGTGCAGTGGTGGGTACGGTAGTTTCAGCCAGTTATGAAACTTAGTGCATTGTGATAGACAGCATCCAACATCTGCAGGGTGTTTGTAGGAACGTTCATGTAGATGTCACCGTAGTCAATTGAGGGAAGGAAAGTCCAATCGAGAATCTGTGGAAAGAGCTGAAGACTGCTGTTCACAAACGCTCTCCATCCAACCTCACTGAGCTCGAGCTGTTTCAGAATTTCAGTGTCTCCGTGTGCAAAACTGATAGAGACGTACCCCAAGAGACTTTCAGCTGGAACTGCAGCAAAAGGCGGCGCTACAAAGTATTAACGCAAGGGGGCCGAATAATATTGCACGCCCCACTTTTCAGTTTTTTATTTGTTAAAAAAGTTTGACACATCCAATAAATTTCATTCTACTCCACGATTGTATCCCACTTGTTGTTGATTCTTCACAAAAAATTTAAATTTTATATCTTTATGTTTGAAGCCTGAAATGTGGCAAAAGGTTGAAAAGTTCAAGGGGGCCGAATACTTCAACAAAGTCCATGCTCAATAATCCAGGTATAAAATCCAACATTTTTCAATCAGATCATCTGGACAGTTTCTTTTTTTTTGTGCTGAACATTTCATCTTCGATCCAGAAGGCTTCATCAGTCAAGGAAACACACAACAAAACTGATTCTTCCCCCAACAGCTTACTCCAAAGTGGAACAAACCAGTTCTGCTTGTGATTAGATGGTCTCTTTGGTATGCCCCTCCTCCAAAGAGACCATCTAATTACAAGCAGAACTGGTTTGTTCCACTTTGGAGTAAGCTGTTGGGGGAAGAATCAGTTTTGTTGTGTGTTTCTTTGACTGATGAAGCCTTCTGGATCGAAGGCGAAACTTTTCAGCACAAAAAAAGAAACTGTCCAGATGATCTGACTGAAAAATGTTGGATGGAAACTAATGCTTTACTTTCATAAGGTTCAAGGTTCTTTATTGTCATTCCCATCACATGTGGTACATGAGGTGGAATGAAATTGTGTACTCAAGGTTCCAGTTACACTCCAAAATAGCAATACTATAAAATATAAAAGAAAAATAAACAATACACAAGGCTCTAAGAAATATGCTAAATGGTAATAATGTAATATAATACGGAGTATTAAACAGCAGCCTGAACATGAGTCTGTTGTGAGCAGATGGGTATGAATACAGCAGCTTATGGGTAAGAAATGTGCTTATAAATGTCTATCATCGGAGAAACCGGCCCTTCACATACTCACAGGAGAAGTTGTAATATTTTATTGTGTAGGATAATTAACCTTTCTCCTACAGGGAACAAAGCCTGTATGAACCTGCCATTTGAAAGTTTTTGTTCCCTTCTACAGAGGAAGCACACCAAGCAGGTCTGGGCCTTCTGATCCACTGCCAGGCAGGCGTGTCGCGGTCCGCCACCATCGTGATCGCCTACCTGATGAAGCACAGCTGGATGACCATGACGGACGCCTACAAGTTTGTCAAGACCAAGCGGCCCATCATCTCCCCAAACCTCAACTTCATGGGCCAGCTGTTGGAGTTCGAGGAGGACCTCAACAATGGAATAACGCCACGAATCCTCACGCCAAAGCTGATCGGTTTGGAAACTGTTGTCTAAATGAACCACTTAACCTTTTTGTCCCCTCTACAACAGAAACTGGCTGCTTTATGAGCCCGTTTGAGGGAAACTGAGTTGGGATAACGTGTTTGATACCCTTGTCCTCATGGACTTCCTTCAAATACCAGTCTCTAGGTCAGCGGTGAAAGGGAAAGCCAAAATCTCCTACAGTTGGGACCTACAGTCGTAGTCCCAGAGAAGACTAGCCAAGCGGAGGAGGTCAAGCTTTCTATTTGTGACCTCAGAGCAGCAAAGGGAGATGAAGAATCGATGGTGGAAATGATCGTTTTCGTGCTTGGGGAAGTTACTTTGAAAATACACTCTTAAAAGTTCACACTGTGGCACACAGTTTATGTTTGCAGACTCAGGCAGGGTTGGCCACAGCTGTGCCTGTCTAAAATAAAATAAAAAAAAAGATAAAGACTTGTTTGGTGTGCTAATCTTGTTCTATTTTTATACAGGGGTTCAAGGGGATGACCATGACGAGCCCTCAGCGGCTTACTGTGCAATAATTTCAGTGTAATGCAACTGATCTTATATGTGTATATATCGGTAATGATGAAAAAACATTTCCAGCTTTTAGCTGAAGAACCATTTTAATGTATTTACTGTTGTTCAGCTCTATATGTTTATGGTGCATACGGTCATGCTGTAATATTTGACGCCGATCTGTGTGAGAATCAGAAATTACGTTTAAGTGCAGCTTATGCAATTTCTTTCCCTCATATTTTGTTGTATTCACTTCAGTGTCTTGGTTCTGCCATTCCTGCATCCACATGTATTTTTAGCAATACACATATTACCAGACAGCCATAAGAGCTCTCTTTATGCATGGCTGCTGGCAGAGGGGAGGGACACTGACAAAAAGGTGAATATTGTAAAACCGGTGATGTTTAATGTAACACGAGCGAGGTTTTTCACTGCCTGCTTCGTCTCCTCTGTTTGTTTTTGCTCCACTTCATCCATTAGCCAGCTCTGTTGCACTGTACTGCGTCCACGTTCACTTACAGCTGGCATTCTTGGCAATGCCCTACTTTCTAAGCAATTATTTACCCAGTTTCAAGGTAGCAGAGTGGAGATTTTGCACTCCACACATTTACGTCCTCTTGTTGCTTACAGTTTAAGTGTGACAGCACTCGAGCAGCGTGACCTTTGTCCGCTTTCTTTCCAGCTCTCGGTCGCTGATCCCTTGTTACAATTAGATGAGCTCTTCTGCCTTTCATAAAGTGGGCAATCGCTGCTGTCACCCGCTGCTTCAGTGCCTCAATCAATGCCTTAAATCGTGTGCAACTGGGCACACGTTTGGCACAGCGTCAGACAAAAACATTGTCGCACCAACGTTCGTTAACTACCGGAGAAGAAAACCCCCCAATAATTTCTTAGAGTTAAGTTTACAAATACTAAAGCTGCTGTTTCTGATTAATATGCACACTCTAGCAAAGTTGCATTTAGAGACGGTATGAAACAAAAGAAGAAAAATGTCATTATGTAACTCTTAAAGAAAATCAAATCATCACAATAAAATTTATATCAACCCAGCATAAAGAGTATTTTATAGGGATGCACAATATTATCAGCATGGTATCGGTCAATATTAGCGATAAGGTTAAATATCGGACACGTCATTCCATCAAAATAACTCTGTGATATAAAAGGTGCTGTTTATATACACACACACACACACACACACACACACACACACACACACACACACACTCACAC
>NC_056509.1:38955325-38961300 GCF_014905685.2 Nematolebias whitei
TATAAAGGCATTTTAAACCCTTCCCACACTTGCAATATTCTAAACAATGTTTCTAAACTCTAAAGCTCTAAAAGAGCACAGAATGTCACGATTTCAGCTCCCTGCCTCCTCTGCACTCTGCCACCTGCAAGCGCTCTTGGCCACACCCACTTCTCTGCTGCAGAGCGGAGATCAGCTGATCAGCTGCAGGAAGAAGCTTCTCCTGCAGTGTGGGCTGCACAGAGGTGCAGCAGGTGCTAAATAATTTAAAATATTTAATTTTAAATAAAAATTCCATGCTGATCGTGTGGCTCGTCCATCAATCAGCCAATTGTGTGTCATGTCCAATCTTACTTTGAAAAACCGCGATAGAGTGAGTCCACGACAAACGAAGCGCAAAGTAGCGAGGGACTACTGTACTCACTCAGGCTCTATTGTCGTCAAACTTCTTTCAACTTCCTCGTCATTTTCTTCTTCTTCCTGTGGATTTTTTGGTGCTTGACAAATAATTGGGGCCTCAGTCAGAAAGGAGGTGGGGGCTCAAAAATCTGTCAAAATGTTTTAGTTTCGCTTAATGTGCCTTATCACCCATTTCGAATGTTATCAGCCATTAAATGGTCATTATTACTTGTTATCATCCCCATATGTATGCCCCTCTTGTACCTCCTAGTGGGTTTAAAGGTAAATTGTTGCCGTTGTTAGCGCTCATAATAGGCTCACGTGGTTAGGTTCAGAGGAAAGGGTCTGGGGGTTAGGTTTAGGGCTGGTTCTCTGGGTCAGGTGTAAGGTTAGGATTAGGAAAAGGGTTACATAAGCTGAAAAAAACCCACTTCCTGGTTTACCCCCTGCGGCGCTGCCTATTTTCAGCAATAATAACGATAATAACGTACCTTTAAACCTACTAGAAGGTAGGTGGGACAGTCTCACCACTATATATGGGGATGATAACAACTAATAACGGCCATTTAATGGCTGATAACATCCGAAGCCGTTCATCTTATGAGCACCTTATGTATGAAAACAGACCCATTCATTGATATTGCGCCTTATAGTCCGAAAAATACAGTCATTCAAGTTGCCGAGGTTAACAGCTCTTATAAAGCAGCGACATCGCTACAACATGGTAAACTTTACAGATATTAAACTCAAAATTGGAGTGGTAGTAGCTGAGAGTCAACACATACCGGATTGTGTAAGATCTTGCAATCGCAAAACGTTATTTTCAAGAAATGATAAAAAATGCTAAAACTTTTAGTTTTGAATTACAGTCTATGCATTTCTAAGCTTTTATTTATTTTATGTGTTGTTATTTGTGTGTGTGTTTGTTGTGAATTTAAAGTTTTTGATGTGGAGCGAAGAACAGCTACTGTTGCTGTCCTGAATAATTTTTTTCTTGTGTACATCCTTTATCTGGTCGTGGTTTTTATATTTTCCTTGTCTGATCTTTTGTTGTTTGACCTCAGATTTTATCCTTAAATAGTTTCCACGCTGTCTAAAATATATATATAGATGGCTGCTGAACAGCGGGTTGGTCTCTGAGAAATCTGACATTGTCTTAATCAAATTTAAACATTAAATCAATACAAACGTATGGATATTTTCTGAAGTAGAAAAATAAAATGAGTCTATTTGAAATCTGAGGTAAGATTAGAATATATCACCTGTTATATTTCATCTTCAATAAAATAGTATGTATATCTCTATAGTTTTGACTTTTACACACAAAAATGTTCTGGTTTGTTGTTTTTTTTATGGTTTCCTGTCTGTTTTATTTTCAGGCAGTCTTAAGTTTAGCTTTTCAGTCAGACTCTGAGTTTGGATTTTCAGAATTTTGTACTTCATTGCTTCTCTGTTGGCTCTTATATTTAAACAAAAGAAAAACACATGGCTCAGTTTCTTGTTTCATTTCTCAAGTTCTGCTTTCCTGCACACCTGGGGCCTGTTTTTTTTTTTTTTTTTGCACCTGCTTCTCCTTCAGTTTAGCAGGAAGTATATAGATTGTGTCATTTTGCTCCTATTTCATCACGGTCCAGTGTTTATGGTTCATGGTTTAAATCTTTGCATATATTGACTTTCTGCAGTGTAGATCAGTTCAACAGATTTAATGTTAAAAGCGCTGGACTGTACATTTCCAGAGGCTCCCCAACACGTTTGTAAAAACAGCATTTTCACCTCCGTCGTGGACGATGTCCAGTTTTCTGTCAAACCCGCGGCCTTTCTGAGCTTGTCCTTTCCCCACGTTTGTTTCACTTTTTTATGTCTCCGGTGTGTCCTGAAATATCTCTGGCCCAAAAGGTGATGGATACGTTTCCCTCTCAGACAGCAAACCAAAAGTCTAAATTTGTCTCTTTGTCTTTGAGTCTGAACCTCGTCCAAAATCTCTGACGTCTACGATCTCCGAAGAATATTTGTTGTGTCATTGTCTGAAGTGGCTGGCACTTTTATTTTTAGCAGACACACATAGTTTTTTTACACACATACAGGTTTATACGCTTCAAACACAAATGCTGTTGGGTTTTTTTTTCCAGTTTACTATGCATTAGAGGTTTGACTCAATGCAAGTTTGATACTTTCTTTTTTTTAATGGGATATTTGGGTTGCTTTGTCTATTTAAGGGTTTTAAAGATGAGAGGATTTATTGCATTTCTGTGACTGATGGTTGGATAAGGGAAAAGTTGTTTTTGTACAATTTTTTATTCATACTTTCAAAATAATTTGTTTTTCTTGCATAACAAGACAGTTAATAGGTTGAAAACATAAAAACACAGACAAGCAGAAAACAATAAATCCAACGCATTTTAGAAAAATAAATTCTTGTAAATTTTACTCAGTATTTTTACTATAAAACAGGTTGGATTTGTTTAATTATGTACAGTAGTCCCTCGCTACTTATGGTTCGTTTTCGCGAACTCGCTCTATCGAGGTTTTTCGAAATAAGATTGAACATGACCCACAATGGATGAGCCGCACTATCGGCATGAAATTTTTATTTAAAATAAATTGTTTTAAACGATTTAGCACCTCCTGCACCTTTGTGCAGCCCGCACTGCAGGATAAGCTTCGTGCTGCAGCTGATCAGCTGATCTCCGCGCAGAGCTGAGAAGTGGGCGTGGCCAAGAACTCTTGCAGGTGGCTGAGAGCAGCAGAGGCAGAGAGCTGAAATCATGACAATCTGGGCTCTTAAGAGTTTAGAAACATTGTTTAGAATATTGCAAGAGTGTGGGAAGGGTTTAAAACACCTTTATATACATATATATAAATATAAATATATATATATATATAAATACTAAAATAAACTACTACTTACTTCTTGTACTACTATTTCTACTTCGCTGTTTTTCCACTTATCGCGGGGCTTCAGGGTACGAATCCCCCGCGATAAACGAGAGACTGCTGTACATACTCTATCATAGAACATTTGTTTTTATTTTGCATTAAAAGCACATTTTTTATTTTAATTAATACTTACATGCTTCTGTTTTTATTTTTTAACCCATTTTCTCCAGGACTCTCTGGAAGAAGAGCCTGTATGTTAACAGGACTTTAGTTTCTATTTAAAGTCACAAAGTCAGAATTCAGACCAGCTGTTAGCTCGTCATTCCTGTCAGAATTAAACTTTATTTCTCCAAGTTGGTGCTGTTCAAAGCACTATCTGCAGCAGGTATGATATTTATTGTCTATAACCTTTCCACAGGACCCCATTTAAAAAAAAAATTAACTTTTCTGACCAGAGTCACCCAATAAAACACATCCTGACTAAAACAAGTGTCTAAACCTCCTTTCTGTTACGGACAAGGACGTAACCCTGAAAACAAAGCTAAGAAGCTGCTCAGGCTTCGAGGCAGCGGCCAAAGAGACACTGGTTCAGATGTTTATTCAAATCGGTGGAACTTTAACTAAAAAATACCTCCTACCGGACTGTTTGCAGTACAAAAAAAAAAAAAAAAAAAGTCCTTTAAAGGCTTTTATTATGGTCAATTATTATAAATCAAGATGCTGTTACATCCAGTCACAAAGAGAATCAGCCTGCCATCAGCCACAAGGAGGTTAACAAAGACAGGAAGATTAAAAAATACATTCATCACATTCTGAGGGGCCGGGGGCCAAGTTCATGTCAAACCCATAACAAGCAAAGTATCCTCGGCCCAGCTCATTTCCCCACACGCACGTCACTCCCTGCTGGAAATCTGCGTAGAGGATGTATTGATCTTACGGCTGCTTCCTTTCTCACAATCTCACAAACAGAGGCGAAGTATCACAGGCAGAGCAGCAAAACAAGCCCCCCCAGCACCACCATCCCCACCCAGACCCATAAAACAAAATAATAAGCTCGTCGCTTGCCAAAACAATCCAAGTACCTTTTGTGTGCACGAGTGCTTCTGTGTGCGTGCAGTTTGGGCCAACGCGCCGTCACTTCAGTCGATCGAAATAACTTTTTGTTGTCGGTTCAGTGAATGAGACGGGATCGTTGTGTCAGGACGAGAACGGGGATTCTTACACGTGTTCAGCTCGAATGTTAAAAACCTGGGAGGGTCCCAAGATTGTGATACTGTTGTTTTCTGAAGTGAGGGCAGTGATCAAGCCATTCAAATGGAACAAAGCTGAAATCACATTAAAATAAACTCAATAAAAGATCAAAGTTTTATTGTGCTGCGTTAATTTTCAGCATGAGAACTTCTTTCATTCTTGCAACAAAACAGTCAAACGTTCTCGTAAAGTGCTTTAATCGTCACTGCAAGGTGGGTTTCAAGGTCTTTAGATGTTTTTCTTTAGACTCCAACTGTTTTTTCTCTTATGATCGATGCAGAGACTGAACATTTTCAGATGAATGTGTTTATTTGTTTGTTTGTTTATTCAGCTGTCTCCGTCTCTTTAACTCCATGGATCATTCTGAGTTAAGAACTCTCTTAAAGGTAGAGGTTGATTGGTGTTTTCTTTCTGTGGCCGATGCCGAGACCAATTTTTAGCCATCAGGCCAGTGAAACCATCATCTTTACCTGCTTATTCCTTTTCAGGTCATGGGGGTGGTGGTGCTCATATCCAGATATCACTGTGCAGGAGGTGGGGGACACCCTGGACAGGTCTCCAGTCCATCACAGAGACACATAGAGACAAATGAGACAAACAACCGTTCACTCTCTCACTCACAACACGAGTTACCAATCAGCCTAACATGCATGTTTTTGGTCTGTGGGAGGAAACTGGAGTACCTAAAAAAACACGCATGCACGAAGAGAACATGCAAACTACGCCCATAATGGTCCCCCCAGCCAGGATTTGATGCAGCGACTTTCTCGCTGAGAGGCAGCACCTCTACCAACTGATCCACCGTGCCGCCCTTTCTGGTGAATATGCATAATTTAATTGCTTAACTTGCATTAATATGTTTTCAACAACACCTTAGACACAGACATTTAAAAATATATAAGTTAAAGAGCATTCTGCTGCGCGGTGGCTACAGCGAGCTGCTTGCAGCTAAAGCTTCATCTTCCTGGTTCGGTCTACAATGGCACAGCTGACTTTTTTTTTTTTTTTTTTGCTTTAAGTGATTAACATCGGCTGATTAAACAGTCCACCTCCTGCCTGAAGGTTAACTTCGCTAAAAATATTTTATTTTTTATATTGCATCTTTGGACACATTATTAGCAGCCCATCACCAAAACAAACAGATTTAATTTCTTCAGTTTAATTTATGAAAACAACTTTAAAAAATTGTTTGGGACAAATTAAAATTGATTTAGATGTTTGAGTTTTTATGTTTTTAACTCAGCTAGATTGTTATTATCTTTGTGAATTATATTTTAATTTAAATTTTGTAAAAAATATTTTGATTTACATTAGAATTAAGTAAAAAAGGGGCAGTTTTCATAAGACTAGTTCTTCTTCTGCCACCTTTCATTTTGTTTAAAATTTTCTTTTTTTTATATTGTATGTATATTTATGTGTATGTGTATGTATGTATGTATATATATATATATATATATATATATATATAT
>NC_056509.1:38961400-38963448 GCF_014905685.2 Nematolebias whitei
ATATATATATATATATATATATATAAAATATATATATATGTCTTGTATTTAGATATGTTTTAATTGTCATGTTTTTAAATTAAATGAATAAAAAAAATTTAAAAATTGTGTTTTTGTTCCGTCAAAGAGCCGTTAGCAGAAAGCTTGATGTGATCGTTTGAAGAATGATGCAGCTCTCAGTTCTGTGATTTTTGTTTTTTAGGTCAGAATCTTTATTTATTTATTTATTTATTTGTATTTGTATTTGTTGTCCTCTCTTCAATATTCATGTACAAGTTAAAACTCTAGAAGCAGACTGTTGATCTGGGACACTTTGAGAATGTTCCTGAAGTCGGGCCTTTAGAAAATCTTTTGACCCTTATCGCTCATTCGTCTGTCTGTTAGCAAAATATCTCATGAACCACTGTGTGGGTTTTAATAAAACTCTCAGAAAGTAATCATCGCATGTAACTCTATAACCGTTCACCTTTTGGAGTCAACCCAGTTCAAGATGGCTGCCACAACTAATCCAACTTATCAACACAAAAACAACTACAACTCAGTCAAGTGCACAAATATTTAGCTCAACTTCGGTGTGGTAGTAGCTGGGAGTCGTTCCCAAAACATACTTGGAGCACTAACTGATCGTGCAAGATCTGTTTTTAAAACTTTGCTACTAAATACGTCAACTGTGTCTGTCTGTTAGCAAAATATCTCATGAACCATTTTAGAGATTTTCGTGGAACTGTTAGAAAGTAATCACTGGATTTACATCTACAACTGATTAACTTTTGTAATCAGCCCAATTCAAGATGGTGGATACAGCCCACTGGCCTTAAGAAAGAAAGAAATGGCTACAACCTGGCTGTTGTTCCATAGACTGAGCTGACGTTTTGTGTTGCTGTTAATTGTCAACGTTAAAGACAGAAATAAAACACTTCGCTCTGTGTTTTAAAAGCAAAGGGATGTTTCCGGCCTGTGATTTGTTTCCTCGTAATCAGTCGTTGTGCGTCTGATTATTACGATCGTCCTCAAACAGGAAGTGTGCGTGTTTACTGCTGCTGATTATTACCTTGTTTGTCCAGTTTCCAGTTGTGCGCTCGGCTCTAAAGATAACCCAAGCTAAATTAGCGAGGCCTCATCAGCAGTGATTATTAGAGTCAGAGCACTGACTCGCGTTGTCAGCTAGGAATTCCTGAACGCCGGCGATAGAAAATATTGATGTTAATTAGAGGTCGAGTTTCAGTGACTCTGTATAAAGTTTCATCGTGTGACGCCTCCTGTGGTGAACAATCATCATCACCAAGATATCAGGACTGAAGCTTTTCATGGGCCCAGTGTGAAATGTTCAATACTCAATCAGATTAGAGAATCTGTCACCTAGTGGACTTAAAGTGTCACTGCAGGTCGTTTTAAATCCTTAAAGACTGGAACATTATCTCAAATTATTTTAGGATCAAACTGAACAAGTTTAAAAAAATACTACATAAAATTAAGAATATTATAAACATAAATTATACTCACCAACGACTCTCTCTCTCTCTCTCTTTCTCTTTTTCTCTCTCTCTCTCTCTATATATATATATATGTGTGTATATATATACTATACATATATAATAATGTCATCACATTGTCATCACTGTATGTTTCCATACAATGGCATATATGAATACTGTAATTTCTGGACTATTGAGCGCACCTGAATATAAGCTTCACCTGCTAAATTTAAAAAGAAAATTAACATTTTACATAAATAGGCCGCACTTGTCTATAAGCTGCAGGTGTTCACGTTGTAACATGAGATCATTACACAGAAAGTTTTTTTTTTTTACTTTTAATAAAATATGTACTGGCAACACGTACAAATACAGTAATTTATTTTTTTTCTGAACAGTGCCTGTAACACTGATTGAAAAAAAAATACAGTAGTCTATCAGGAAGTCATTGATCGCTACGCTCCAAGAGAGGCGTGTATTGCGCAGATGTGAGCACCTGGGTGTGACGAAGCTAAATGTTGTGGGGGCATGAAGCTCATTAACCCATTAAAAAAAATCCATGATTAGTTGCAT
>NC_056509.1:38963548-38971481 GCF_014905685.2 Nematolebias whitei
GCGACCGGGAAGAGTAGCTCGAGTTCCCGCGGTCGCCATGAGGCCGCAGCGGCGCTTAGCTGCGAGGGCCTTCAACGCTGCTTGCAGCTTTAATTTTCACTTGTTATTCTGTATTTGTATGCATCCTTTATGATTGTCTATTGTTGACTTTGTTGTCCACTTTTGTCATCACTGTTAAAATCAGGTCTCTCTTGTAAATGAGTCTCCGAGGCTCAGTGGAATTCACCTGTATAAATAAAGGTTGAATGCTCAGAGGTTACTTCACTTTTGTAAGTCATTCATCTGATTACAGCTTGTTGTACCAACATTACTGGTCGTGGTATTATATATATATATATACACTTTTTTATGTTAACTTATTAACCAGTTTTCCTCACAGCTGATCATGTCTTGTTCTACATGATGAAGGCCAAGCCACTGCAGCTGACAGTTGTCATTAGTGGGTCCCAATACTGATTTTATCAGGATATTATTTATACCAGTAGCTTCAGACCTATACCACTTTTATCCTTGGTGACATCATTTCTTTTTCTACTTTGCAATAAAAGAAGGCTAAAAAAATAAATAATGCCCATAGTTTAGAGATATTTTAAGATAAAAACAGATGAGAGCAGACTGTTTGCTTTGTTTTTAATAAAATAAATGTGATTCAAAAGTCATTGTGTAAAGTTTAAGCACTAACTCATTAACTACTCAGTATCAGTACTCATTGTAAATATGCAAAATGAGGTATTTGCACTTGTACTTTGTCTATAAAAAACTTTGTATTCGGACACCCCTGGTTGTCACTGGTTTTAAATAGAAGATGTAACCCTCATTCAGACCTAAAGTTTAATTCAGATTTAATTCACAAGTGTTTGTTTGTCTGTTAATTATATTTACAGCACATATCATTCACACAGCTACATTTGTGAAAGAAAAATGGGATGTGTGACCAAGCCCATATTCCTCAATCTAAGAGATCTTGAGCTGTTTTGTTTTTGATTGACAGGAACCAACAGCGCTGTCAGGCTGCAAAAGGAAAACTACTTGCAAGGTCAGTTGAAGGAGAAGTTCTCGTCAATGGTGTGAGCCAAAACATCAGGAATCTGGGAATCGGCTGGGCGTTAGCTTGCCAGCAGCCGTGTGCTCATCCAACCGGATGACTTTTGTGGAAAGAGACTTTTTCAACCGTCGCTTTGGGTCAGTGTGATTTACACACATGTTTACTGATGTCTTTCACATGGCCCCTTTCACTGCTTATTGTCTTCCACTATTAGTTCCCAGATGAATCACCAGTGGACAAATTGGGGGACGTCTCTGAGGATGGGTAATATTTATGGAGGTTACGCATCGCTGCAGGCCTCTCCATTGGCTCCCCGACGTAACAAGGAAAAAAACAGATGGTCCTCGGTCATGGCCTGTTTGGAGACTGAAACACTTAGGTTTCATGGTAGTTTTTATGCCTTTCTGCACATTTCTTTTACATCTTGTTCAGAGATTATTATGCCAGGACCCCTGTTATCTTTCATCTTGGTAAACGTTTAGATCAGAATGCAATTCGGACTGTCGTTTTTGTACGATCTGCTGAACCCTGGGAAATCCACTGGAGCTTCCTGCTGGCAAGTACATTGGTTTAGAAATTCCTCATACCAAAGCAATTCACTGTAGTGGAGTCTTTATTTTATTCCACATTCTTTTAGCCAGCTGGTAATACTCCAGAATGTTGATGTTAATAGGGTGAAAATAAATGAACAGCAATGATTAAAGCAGATATGTAAATATTGTGTTGTGAAATTTGTGGAGCAGGGAGCCCCACTGATTACCTTTAAGTAAGGAATAATGGACTCAGCCTAAAGATGACGATGCTGCCATTTTCTTGCTCTGTGCAGTTTTTACCCACCACATAAGTTTTATTTACATGCTGAAATGCCAGTGACACCGTTCAAATGAAGCAAATTGCTGCGGAAAATATTTTAATGTTGCTGATGCATCTTTAAAAAAAATGTAACATTTAAGGAAATTGTAAGCGAAGTTGAAAATTATCTGTAAATGGAGCTCGCCTGAGTTAGATTACTTCCTGATTTATTATGCTGTCAGCTGGATTCTGAGAAAATGACTGTATAAACTAATAAATAATGTTTTGGATTCTTTTAAAGCAATTATTACACTTGTGTTTATCTTTCCATTGCACACATTTGGAGTCCAGCAAATTATGCTTGCAGCCTGATTAAGATCACCCCTGTGAGAATGAGAAGCGTGTAGGAAATACAGAAACATATAAGGATTTGCTGATGGAGATTTTGTTGATAAGAACTATTTTTTACTTGTTTTTGCTTGTTTATTGAATGCAACATGGGCATCAAATTGAACTGAGTCAACAAAGGGCAAATTTAGATATTTTGAAGTGGGTTCTGTGGAATGGTTATGAGCAGTTAGTATCTTACCTGTGCAGATAGCACTGTTAACATCAGTTTGGAGAAAAATTGCAAAATTCAGATCCACTTGATGCACTAATGGCTCATTCTAAAGAAGCAGACAAAGGTAGATTTCAAATTTCTGTTTTTTGAAGCCAAAATGACACTAATGCAACTGTTGGTGACCACTTAGGAAATGCCATTCATGAGGGTGTCTCCATAATGGCTGTGAAAATGTGAAACTAAATTCCTCTCAAAATGATCGCAGTTATGGTGAGTGTCTACAATCTATTTTGAAACTATCTCAGTTTTGTTGTGGGCATTTCCAGCTTGTTTCAAGAGGAAAAGAGTTGTATTTTGACACCCGCATATGAGCTTTCCTCTTGCAAAAAAAAAAAGCGTCCAAGTCTAAAATCCAGCCCAATGATAAATATTTTTCAATAAAAACACTGGTCCAAATCTGCCTCTGTTCAATCTCATAGATTAAACCATAAAGGTGCGGGAGGGTGATGTGTACAAAGGTGGGCAACAAAATAATGCATGCAGCCTATAACCCCGTTTACCATTTGTGCACATGGAAATTGTTCCTAATGTTCAACAACTGGCTGCTCAAAATGCAGCCACACTGCTCACTGGTCACTTGGTTGAAATTTTTCAGAATTCAGCGAGACTGCAACTAAAAATGTGTAACTAACACTAGAAATCCAGAGTATGAACTGAAGTGAGATAAACTCCAAATGTAGGAAAGTTAACAGTGCTTTATTTTACAGTGTTAACATATCACACTGTACAAGGGAGGCTCTGGAACCCTGGGGGACAAGGAGAGATGTCAGGTTGGTGAAGCTCAAATGATGATGAGTCATGTAACTTCTTTCCTTACAGTTGGTGGAACGAAACGAGGAAGAGGATCCAAAGGGGTTCCAAGGGGAAGGTGAAGGAGGAGAGTCACGAGTGTGACAGGCAAGTGGAAGGAGGTGGAGACAGCTGAGGAGGACCTCAAGGAATTCAGGGTTTTACTCAGAGGAGTTGAGGATCTGGTGGAACACAGGCATCAAGGCTGACCACAGAGAGAGCACAAGGTAAGTTTTAACTATCACAGTTAATCACACGTAGAGGCTAGAAGCACAAATACTGGTAGGCATGTAATGCTCCAGTGGGGAGTAGAGCTCTTCTGCAGCCTTATGAACTCCTGGTGCTCATCAGGGGAATGGGTCGCAGGTGTGGTTGATTGGTGCCATCTTGAAATTTCTGAAGCTGCAGAAGAACCAAACTCCCACAAGTTGCGCTTTTTCACAATTTCTTTCACAATTACGAGCCATCAACTAGTCCCCAACAGTTGCAACCCTGCAATACACCGGGTACTCCCTTTAAAACAGCTCCAGTCTCAGACATTTCTTCACATTTCATACAAATACTATTGCATTAATTTGTTATTCCAGCAGAAATACAGTAGTCCCTCGCTACTTCGCGATTCGACTTCTGCGGACTCACTCTATTGTGGTTTGTGGACGTACAGTCCAAAATATCTGACAAAAAATTGTATAAAACACACAATTGTGGACTGTACAGTAATACTGTATCGCTGTACTCATGTTGCTGTGGAAAAGTTAATGACAAAATAAAATAGTTGGGATAGGTACTTCTCTCAATGATCCTCCACTGTATTCCCACTCATAATGACCACATTTACCAGAAGGCATCAGGGCTCCGCTCAGAAGCCCCATTTTCTTTTGCTGAAAAAAACAGAGGTAAAGCTTTGATCTGCTCGGTGCCCAGCAGATTCAGAGAAGCCGCACTGAACCCACTGAACTGGACCAGAACAGGAGCAGAACCAGACCTCCATACCCATCTGTGAATCTTGAGAGCTCGTGGCCTGCCCATGTGGACTTCCTAGCAGACGCGCGCAACCGATGATCCGGTGATCCATCTGAAGCTTAACGAGACATTTTTTCATCTGTCTCAACTGGCCAACAATGAGCAGTCACCGGACGCGCGCGCGGCTGATGATCCGGGGATCCATCTTTTTCAACCGACCGATGATCCGGTTATTCATCTGAAGCTAACAAAACATTTTTCTTCTGTTTCAACTGGCCAACAACGAGCAGTCACCGAACGTGCGCAACCAATGATTTGGTGATTCATCGCTTTCAACCAACTGATGATCCGGTGATCCATCTGAAGCTTAACGACACATTTTTAATTTCTTTCAACTGGCCAATGAGAAGGCCCTCCGAGCGGGGACACGCTGGTAGGTAAAATTTAGTAGCTACATGTAAATATGTTGTTAAAATTAATAGGTTTAAGAGTTTATAACATTGATTGTGGTGCTGTAGGGTATGTCTGCAGAACTGAACAGAGTCGGACCGGAAAAGAACCGAGCCGCTGATGTTCTGCAGAGCCTGGTAAGTAAAATTTAGTAGCTACATACGTACTGTACGTATGTTGTTAAAATGATGTAGGTTTAAGAGTTTAGAAAATTGCAGGAGTGTGGGAATGGTTTCTAAAGCCTTAAAATATATACAGTATAAATACTAAAATAAATAGTATACCTTCCCTACTTTGTGGTTTTTCACATCGCGGGGTGCCTGGAACCTAACACCCGATATAAGGAGGGACTACCGTATTGTGATATTCCTGTTAGAAGTGTCCCAGACTGCTGCAGAGATGCTACAGCTAGCTGCTGTCACGGGTATTTGAGCTTGCAAATAATCATAGATTTCATCGTGAATAACCCTGTAATGGTAAAGTGACAATAATGAATATGTTTATAAAATATGTTTGCATGAACTGCAGAGTAATTTTAGAAATTGGAGCAGTTTTAAGACGAAATCAATCCACTTTGTTATTAGCCTCACTTAGACTAGCTGTTAGCTCAAGCCTCCGTCAGAATTATTCCCATCTCAAAGAGCTATCTACAGCAGGTAAGATATTAACTGCTCATACGCTTTCTGCAGAACTCCACATTTTAAAAGATTTAAACTATTTCTTGCAAAACGTGACGCATCCTTGATGAGAGTTCATTTCAAAGTAAAAGAACATTTTA
Organism: Nematolebias whitei; assembly: GCF_014905685.2. NCBI lineage: Eukaryota > Metazoa > Chordata > Actinopteri > Cyprinodontiformes > Rivulidae > Nematolebias > Nematolebias whitei. The sequence continues at coordinate 38,968,988 of NC_056509.1, forward strand.
ATTAAAAAAAAGGAAATATTATTTGAAAAGTAAGTGGGTGGTTTTTTGTTCTTACAACTTCCTCTCTGGCTAAATTTAAACCAAATGCCTTTGCCGTTTTGTTGCGTGGCTGGGTTTACGACCCTCTGAAGAGAAGCACTACAGGCGAGAGGCCTGGATGTATTTATATTTCAGTTTTTCACCTGTCTTCAGATACCATTTCATTTTTAAGTCCAGCGGTGCGGATTTACTGGGCTGCTTTCTTCCGGGACCCCGTGGAATACAACATTAAACCACAGGGAGGAGAGAAAACCTGCAGAGCACTAAAATAAAGTTATGTCAAAACCATTTTGTTCTTCCTGTAGTCTTCCCTCCAAGGGCCAGAGAACATAACAAGCCATTCAGTTTAAATGAATGGGCACTAACAGACTTTTTAGCCATTTTGATTTGTCTAAATTTTGCAGGCACATCCTGTGGTCTATCAGCCACAGCCTCAGTTTCAATTCATCGTCTCCCCGTGGACGCCTGTCTTCCTATTTCATGTGGAAATTGTATGATTTTTTTTCAATCCCTGTGCAGTTCTGCTGCTTCAAAGCTGACGATCCTTTTATCCCCAATAGAAAAATGTGCAAGCTAGCATTTCAGTGTTGGATGAAGATTCACAAACAGCAGGGATGTCCTAACTCAGCCCTGTCCAACGCTGACTTCTCATCAGTCAAAGAATAAATAAATGATAAATTACTGTTAGCTGTAAGAGGTCTGCTAAAGTCTTTTTGAAAAGGAACAAAAGCACCTGTATTTTTATTATCAGGCTTAGCTTATACTCTATAAAGTTTAGACACCACCAGGGGAACCATTTCTGATGATCTTTTGAACAGCGTACCGTACTTCACTTGGTCCGAAAGGATTAAATCTGGAAGAAATGTTTGAAGATGTTGTCAGTTAAAATTATTTATTTCATAAGATAGTTGTTTTACTGAATTAAAAAAAACATTCAAAGACATATATATGTGGTTTAGATTGAAATGAATTGCTGCAATTGTCAGCACTTTGCTCTAATAAGCTAACAAGAACATTTGACTTTAGACTCACTCATGCTGCTGTTATTCAATCAGTCATAAATTCAACCTTAATTTATACATGTTAGTCTCATTGAGCCACGAGGACTCATTTACGAGAGAGACCTTTTTTTGACGTCTTGTTATTTATTATTTGAGTTTTTATACATAGTTTCGTTCCACCTCATGTACCACATGTGATGTGAATGACAATAAAAATCCTTGAAGCCTTATTAGACCTGTCATTGTTGTGCACACAACAATAAACATTCATATGAAAGCATATAAAATTCAAAGTATGTAAAAGAAGTGATATAAAACCAAATAAAAAAAACATGCTACATTATAAAACGGTGTAGAATACTAAAAGCAGGAACATGGTTGCATTGATTTTTGCATTGAACTTAATCCTTTAGGGATTAGAATATTAGAATGAAGCTTTATGCTAAATTATTTTTGAATTATTCAATTTCTGTATTAGATTATTTTCCACCAGCTGTAAGGAATACAATAATTTTAAAAATATTGATGCTTGTTCTTTTCTATTTTGACTCAAAATCTTTTTCTTTTTTTTTTGTCTCACTCCATGAATGCATCATAGTCAAGCTACAATCAAATATCTAATTTGATGTTTTGTTTTGTTTTTCTTGTGTGGACACAAGTTCGGTATGCAGTTATATCTGAATATAACAACCCTTTTTTTGGGGCAGATCATACAAAGTATAGAAGATGTGCTTAGCTATTTGTAAGAACTGGTGGCCCTGAGGTGTTAAAGAACAACATTCAAAAAAACAGAATTACATTAAGCCAAACCAGAAGTAGTGGTGGGGGCGGGGGGTGTTTTTTTTATTTTATTTTATTAACAACGTAAAACAGAACAACAGAACAATGTACAGTACACACAAAACGGAAGTACAATTAGCAGGCTAGCCTTTAGCCTTTAGAAATGGAGAGTTACATTTTGTTCAAGCCCTAACCCTAATCATGCCGAGTTTTTCCAGCGTCATATCTTCTTCTTCAAGCTTGAACAAAACAGCTCCCTATTTCTACAGGCTAAAGGCTAGCCTACTAACTGTACCCCCGTTGTGTGTGTACTTTACATTGTTTTGTTGTTCTGTTTTATGTAGTTAATTAAAAAACACACAAAAAAAAAATCCACTTCTGGTTTGGTTTAATGTAATTCCGTATTTTCAAATGTAATTCTTTTTTTTTTTTTCAAAAGTGATTTCGTTTTTTTAAATGTGATTCAATTTTTTCAAATGTGATTCAGGTTTTTCAAATGTGATTCAATTTTTTTTCAAATGTGATTCAGTTTTTCAAATGTGATTCAGTATTTTCAAATGTGATTCAGTTTTTCAAATGTGATTCAGTTTTTCAAATGTGATTCAGTTTTTCAAATGTGATTAAATTTTTTTCAAATGTGATTCAGTTTTTCAAATGTGATTCAGTTTTTTCAA
>NC_056509.1:38971491-38980243 GCF_014905685.2 Nematolebias whitei
TTTTTCAAATGTGATTCAGTTTTTCAAATGTGATTCAGTTTTTTCAAATGTGATTCAGTTTTTCAAATGTGATTCAGTTTTTTTCAAATGTGATTCAGTTTTTTCAAATGTGATTCAGTTTTTCACATATGATTCAGTTTTTTCACATGTGATTCAGTTTTTTCAAATGTGATTCAGTTTTTTCAAATGTGATTCAGTTTTAGCAAATGTGTTTCAGTTTTTTCACATGTGATTCAGTTTTGTTCAAATGTGATTCAGTTATTTCAAATGTGATTCAGTTTTGTTCCAATGTGATTCAGTTTTTTTCACATATGATTCAGTTTTTTCAAATGTGATTCAGTTTTTTTCACATGTGATTCAGTTTTTTCAAATGTGATTCAGTTTTGTTCAAATGTGATTCAGTTTTTTTCATGTGATTCATTTTTATTTTTTTTTTTTTATAAAAACTGGATTTTCTACCGAGGTCTGACTGTAGGTATTGAGCTGCAACCATCTTGGACTTGTTGATGACTCCAAATTGTGAGAAAGTAGGATCATTTTCCCTGCAGTCTCAATGAATTTGGAATGTTTGTGGCCAGCAAGTTATGTGTCTGTGTGGCAGCTAGATAAAAAAAAATAAAGCTTTTTTATGTGTGCGTGCAAAACTGTATTCTAGGCTGTGCACATCATCTTATTGCCCACCTACTCTCATGTCAGACCCACCACAGCAAATACCCCCATTTGTGATTTATTCTAGCGGAGAAAGGCAGATTTGAACCAGTTTTCGCAAAGTTATTACTTATCACCAGCACTGTCTTCAGACCCGGACCTTTGCCTCAGATGTTTTCTGTCAGAGGAGAGTTCCGATGCAGATGTCTAATACAGCTGTGGTGCTCTTCAGAGGGGGTGGAGACGCCCACGACAAAATTAAAAGGGGTTCAAAATGCCCAGAACAACTCTTCAGCTGTCTATGGAAAAATTTGTTGCTCAAATCTTTTGTGGGCCAAAACACCACCTGACCACTGAATGATCATTTTGACCCTGGGGAATAGACAACATTACAAATTTCAACAAATCACCTGAAGTAAATGAAAACACCACAAGCGTTTTGAGGCATTTTGGAGACTCGCTTGCTTATGCCGTTAGCCAATGGTCTCCAACCATTTGTGAAACATTATCTTTACTGCTCATACCGAGACTTTTTAAGTATCAGATTTAAACTGGAGCTGTATAGAAGTCCAGCGTTCTGTGAGAGACTCTTGGAATATTTTAAGTGGTGTGATGATCAAGCTGTGATATGTTATGCCTAAATTCAATAAAATGAATGAATGATTCAATGGTCTGTCTAACAGGAAATTAGAGGGTTTTCTTGGACACTCACGCAAATTGTTATAATTTGAATTTGGTGTGTGTGTGGGAGGGGATTTTTATGTTTTAGAGCAAGGATTCTCAAACATTTTGGGTTCAGGGACCCCCTCATAACCCTCATGTTTATTAAATAATTTGTTTCAATTTGTCTCTTTAATGCAATGGAGTAGCATAAATACTTGAGACTTGTTCTGTAATAGTGTTAATACAATTTTTATACTTTTAAACATGAGGTATTTTTCATTCAAGACACACTTAATTAACAAAATGTTTCATTTCAGCTCCCAAAAATTACAGTTTCGAGAAAATTAACCGCATCAAAAAACACTTTAAAGCTTTACATATTCACTTAATGAACATAATAAATGTATCGCCACTTCTTCAAAATATTACATAAAACTCTTTTTACATAAAACTGGACAGAATCGTAACAGCAGTAGTCATACCCAGTAACAGGACTTCATTTTTTAATTTGATGCTGGAACGCAAATAGCGGTGATCCTGCATTTTGGTGTAATTTAATGGGTTATATATATATTTTATTTTTTTTTATTTTTTTTTTTTCCAGACACCCAAAAACCAGCTCGCGGACTCCCAGGGGTCCGGGAACCCCAGTTTGAGAACCACTGTTTTAGAGTATGCACAGCAGATTTACTCTAAGTATGTTGAAGAACCACTTGCCTTCTCTACCAGGAGGATAATACTTGTGTGACCTGGTTCTAAGAAATTTATTATCATTAACATTTTATTATGAACACATAACAAATCTTTATTTCAACCAGACAATAGAAGAAAATACTGGGTGTATTTTTTACAACAGTTCTGAGAAATTTTAATTGGCGGGTTAGAAATTTACAAAAATCAAAATTCTGAATCGACTGAAAACACTCATCGATGTTCCCCTAGATTTATTAGTTTAATTTATTTATCTATTTATTTGGTCAGCTCTTTATTCCATGAAGCAGATCCCACAGTTTGAATGTGTTTTGACGTGTTAAGACTAACAGAGTCTCTTCAGCGCTAATAACGCTAAGTGCAATTATAAATGATGTAACCTAAATCAGCCAACTACAAGTTTGCCTAACAAACAAACATCCTATTAAATTTCTAATGTCATTTATTTCAGGTCATTAGGCTTTCTGTAAACTAAACTCGAAGTGCAGTGACACAACTTCACCCAGGACTTTAGGCGAGCTTCCAGTTTCTGCCCAGTTGTAGTAATTATATCTGCCACAGCTGCTGCTTTATCAGAGATCTTGAGGACAAATACTTTCCTGGAAGTAAACAGGCCGCCATGACAGCTTTCACTGAGGGATGGTTAGGTCATCTGTGGCAAATAAGACATTTAAATAGACCGCAAAGTATTAATGTACCTTTTATGGGACGAAAAGGGAACATTAGTACCCCTCATTAAAATAATCAATTTAAACGACGTATTGTGCTATATTTAGACAAATTGTAATTTCACTGAAATATCTTCACGTGTAAGTGGTCTCCTTAAGATAGCCACCAAGTCTACCAGCTATTAGAAATGACCTCACGTCATCTTTATACATACCATCCGAGTTTTCCTGCACATCCATGGCGGATCCCTTTCAGCAATTAGCCTTGAACTCGGAAAGACGATCAGCTCCGGTTTCCCAGTGCTGCGTCCCTCGTCATCTCGGAGTACTTTGAATCTTCCCCCCGCGTCCTAATTAAGACGTTAATGCCACCTCCCGTGGGGGCCTGGATGCCCTGGGTCCACCCACCACATTCCCCTCTGTAGCCATCAAAACTGTTATGATAATAGTTCGCTTTGCACAGGTGCAAACTGCTTACGTTCACTCTACAACTGCTCCCGGGACAGATCGTCTCATGCAGCAGATCTGCTTTGATGTCATTTGGAAAATAATGCTTAGAAAATTACAGTTTAGTTAGTCACGTTGTTCGTTTTATTATTATGGACAACAAAAGTCATAAGCTGAAATCTCTTGTGTCGCCTGTTTGCTTTTATGTCAAGGTTTTAAGTAAAATATTTGAAGGATTTCTTAGCACAGAGTATCTGTTGGTGTTAACTCTCAGCTACTTTCACGTAAGATTTTAGCACAAAATCTGTAAAATTGATTGAGTTATAGCCTATTGTTATGTTTAATAATCCAATGGGCTGTGGCGGACATGTTGAACTGAGTCGACTCCAAAAGTTGAACATTTGTAGATGTTTGTCTTTTGTCTTTTTCCCGAGTGTTTCATTAAAATCTGTCCGGTGATTCATTCAATATTTTGCTAACAGACAAGCAAACCCACTTATACAGACACTGGCTGTTATATGACTTTCAGTCTTTCATGGCAGCCGCCAATACCAAGTACAAATAAAATCAAGTTACAGTACTCCGTTTTATTAAAGGTATTTTTATGAATCACGCTCACTGAAAAGTTTTAGAGAGCTTTGTTTCTGCTGTGGATGAGACCACCCCCTTCATTCAGTCCAGTTCTCAGGCTCTAAATCTATATTTTCTTTGAAAGTGGAGCCTAGTTGTCATCACGAGCCTCAACACGTTCAAATCATAACATATTTAGAGCAGGTACGGCAATAAATTCACAAGCTTGTACCATTAAGCCTCGTTCTGACCTTCTAACTGTTGGCTTGGACCGATGCCACGTTATGTGTATACGCTAACACGGGCAATTACAAAGACCCGAGATTGAAAGAGAGCTGTCATTAAGATGTGCTTTCACATACCAGCCTGCACAGTTTGGCTACTGGCCAGGCTGGCAAATGGGATCGGCTCTGCAGGGAAAGTCAGGGGGCCGGGCCAGGGGCCGTGGGGGATAATTAGACAGTTTTATCCTGGCTTGTTGATATAAATGTGGCTGGCTTAGCCCCCTACACCCTCGCTTCATGGTAATGATCATGTCTAACAGGTGGCAGGCAAACAGGCGGGGGGCATGAAATGGATACCATGCTTCCTGGCCACTTCTCGTTTTTTGTGTTTTGTTTTGTTTTCCGGCCCAATCGAAGCTGAACTCCCCCTCCTTTGTGGCTGCGCCATGAGATTGTTGATACTGGAGAGTGTTGGAGATTTGTCACCATCTCATCACATTCTAGCTAATCTCAACCTCCCACGAGAGCCTCGCAGTGCGGGCCGGCCTCGCAAAACATCAGCGTGTTTAACTCAAGTGGGTTCTAAAGTCTCGTCGAAAAGACTCGCTCCTCTTAAATACTTCCCCCAAAACTGACAAAGCTGGGACACTGTGTAAAAAAGTAAAATCTACATTTTATTCACAGTGGCACATAGTGCACATATTAAATATTAGAATTAATAATTGTACAATTTTAGGAAAAAAATGAGGTCATTTTTAATTTAATGGCAGCAACACAAGGTTCTTTATTGTCATTTGCATCACATGTGGTACATGAGGTGGAATGAAATTGTGTACTCAAGGTCCCAGTTACACCCAAAAATAGTAAAATATAAAGTTTAAAAAAACGTATACAAGGATCTAAGATATATGCTAAACACTAATAATGTAATATAATATAATAAACCTATATTAAACAGCAGCCTGAACATGAGTCTGTTGTGAGCAGATGGGTATGAACACACGTTACATGTCAAGAAACTGGGATAAAGGCAACAAAAGGCTGTAAAAGTAACAACAAAGTGCATGCTCAGTAATCCAGGTAAAGAAAATCCAACAAAGTTCAGACAGGTCATCTGGACGGTTTCTTTATTTTGTTGAGACGTTTCGTCCTTCATCCGAAGGACTTCATCAATGCGTGGAGCCACAAACAAACTGAGTCTCACAAGCAGCACACCAACATAGTGGATCAACCAGTTTGCTGGTGATAAGATGGTTTCTGGGGCCCGCCCTCTCCCCCGTCGACTCCGCTGAGGCAACCATAGCCAAAGTGGTTCAAAACATGAAAGTTCATGCTCAATAATCCATGTAACAAATCCAACAAAGTTCAGTCAGGTCATCTGGACGGTTTCTTTTTTTTTTTTGAGGGGTTTCGTCCTTCATCCAAAGGACTTCAACAACGATTGAATGTTGCCCTTTGTCACTGATGAAGTCCTTTGGATGACCAATGAAACATCTCAACACAAAAAAGAAACCATCCAGATGACCTGACTGAATGAACGTCGTTGGACTGTAAATGTAAGAGCAAATAAAAATAAAAAAAGGCTGGAGAATTTTACAACTTTACTGGCAACAGATCAGTAAGGCTATAAAAGACTTACTTTTATAAGCTGTATTCATCAGAAGTAGAGATAGGCACAGGTCCGCTTGTTTAAAATTAGTGCCACAGTTTCAGAGTGCTGTTCTTCAACAGAAAATTGGGAAGACTTCAAATATTCCATCATCTTCAGTTCATCAAAAGATCATCAAAAGATTTCAAGAATCTGGAGAAATCTCTTGGAGCTCAAATGGCAAAGTTGAAAGTCATTACCGCATGTAAAACAAATTTTATTCTGTTACATCTTTCACTGCATGCGCTCAGGAACACTTCCACAAATCACTGCCTATAAACACAGTTCACTGTGCATCCATCTACAAATGCTGGTTAAAGCTCTATCCTGCATAGAAGAAGCCGTAAGTGACCTCCGTCCAGAAACATTGCCGTCTTCTCTGGATCAAAGCTCAATAAAAAATGGACTGAGGCAAAGTGGAACACTGGTCTGGGGTCAAACAAATCAAAACTAGATATTTGGGGGGGTGGGGGGGGACTAAAAAACACATTTTCCATACTTAAGAGGACAGGTCTGTTTTTATTGTACAATGCAGACATGTTCCTGTTTTTAGTATTCCACACCACCTTACAATCTAGCTGTTTTTCACTACTTTTCCTTTTAATTATCCTTTTAATTACAATATAATTTTCACTTGTTAAAAATATTTGTACGCATCCTTTATAATTGTCTATTGTTTTTTTTTTCTTGTTTTTTTTTTTCTCTTTTTCTTATAATAATAAGAATAATAATTGTCTATTGTTGTCGTTGTTGTCCACTGTTGTCATCATTCTTTGTTAAAATTCAGGTCTCTCTTGTAAATGAGTCCCCGAGGCACAATGGGATTAACCAGTATAAATAAAGGTTGAATGAATGAATTCAAAAGCCTGCCTCTCTGTTAGTATAGGGGTGCATTTTTGCCAATAGCATGGGCAGCTTACACATCCGAAAAAGCGCCACCATTACAGAAATATATAGTTTTAGAATATGTTTCTATACATAGTGTTATTCAGGGATGATCTTGCATAGTTCAGCAAGACAATGTTAAATATGTTCCATTTTTTAGATGTATTGCTGACATGAAATGTTAAAACGCCCCCTTTTTTTCCCCAAGTAAAAATTTCAACATTTGACATGTTTATGTTCTATAAATAAAATGTGAATTTATGAGATTTGCAAATCATTGCATTCTCTTTTTATCTGTGTTTTACAAAACACCATTTGTCATAATCAGAACAGTTGCTTAGAATGAAAAGGTTGTTGGTTGTAGAAAATGTTTGCCTGTTTTCTTGAAGTTGTGCCACGATCGAGCTTTCCAAAAGGTTTCTTGGTTAAATGCCTTTAAATTGAGTCATTTCTGATGGAGGGGCTGACCACAGCTCTGCACGTCCCTCTGTCCTGTATCCTGTGCAGGGAGGAGGGGTCGCTGTGCTGAGGAGGGATGCATCTGAAAAGGATTTAAACCGCTCACGTCTGATTCACCGTCATATAATGGATCATTTGGGGCAAAGGGAACCAGAAAAAAAATGATGCATGCATTCAGATATATTGCCTTCCCTGAAATGTTCAGAACAGATTCTGTCCAGGAGACAATGGTGATTTTCTCCAAAGCAATGCCTTTTTATTTTGGTCAGCCTGTTCAGCAGAAACATTCAGCAGTTTCTTTGAGGATATCCTTCTCGTGCCCTGGTTTGTGGTCGCCCATGTCCCGCTGATCTGCAGAGGCGTGGCTCACGATTTAAGAGCCTGATCCTTTTTTCTGGTCAGGCAGCAGCCCCAGATTTTAGTATAATTTTCACCTTGCAAGTTGTTTTTAAAGCCTACCCTAACCTTAACTCTAATCTCCCTCTCATCACAGATTCAGCTTTAAATAGAGATGACAGAACAAGTTTTATGACTGCAAATTTTCAAAGATATGCCTTTTATTCGTCCTTCTTGTGTTTGGAAAGCGAAAGCAGATTTATCGTGTTTTGTGGTGAAGTGGGGTTGATCTCAGACCTCAGGGCCACTCCACCTCACGGTTGGTATTTTTCTTAGAATTACATCGGGCTCAGTTTAAAGAATGTGATAAATGGAAATAGGTCCCTAAAGAAAAACTACCCCAGCAGGACAAGGCAGACAACACGCCGAGGCTTCACAAACAAACACTATATTTGTCCGACTGCCCGCCACAGCTGACTGTAAGTCATCTGCCTCTCTCCAGATGACACGAGTCGTGATGGAGGCTCTCATTAATCGCCTCCTCAGTATTTTTAGTGTCCTACAGTAAACAGTGACCAAATCTTTTTTCACCTCGTTGCTTCCCGCTCATGTGTTCTTGTCTCTGAAAGGCTCCTGGCTCGTTCCGGCGGTGGTTGGGCTGTTTCAGCAGCTTCAGGTCACTGAGGCTGTAACTGAGAGGCTGTGCAGCCCCATTGCTCTGCACATGGAGCGTCCTGCAGAGCATTTGTGTTGTGAAGTACTGAGCTGAAGGAGTGTCAGGTCAAGACTCTATCGGCAATATGCAGTAAAGCAAAAAAATCTTATTGGTGTTAATCATTCTTGTTCTAGATCGGGGTGGGGGTTGGACTATGTAAAAGATGTTTTAAGTCCTACACCCACCATTATAGTCTCGAGTGCTCTAAAGGGTAATTGCTGTCGTAGAATATGATGATTATATGACTCTTTTTTCTTTTTTCATCTCTTCCTCTTCTGTCTGAGATGATTCTGACTGCAGATCTGTCCGTTTCTGGGTCTGCTGTTCTATCCCCCGTCTCAAATAGAAGCTGCAGCTTCGCATTTGAAAATCGCCTCATTGCATCGAAACGGACTAAATACTGAACACACTACAGTAGTCCCTCGCTATTTCACGGTTCAACTCTCGCGGACTCGCCCTTTCGCGTTTTTTCAACAATTGTCAACTTTAATATTACTCACATGAAAGGGACGGTACAAGATAAAGAATTAACGGAACATAAATACTTTGGACAGGCTCCATCATTGTTTTCTTGCAATAAGCCTACACTGTAAGGCCAGTAAAAAAAAAAAAACTACACTACCCAGAAGCCAACAGTGCTTCCTGCCACTGCTTTCTGCTGAAATGAAGGGAAAGTTTTGTAACGCAAAGTCAGAAGTAACGATCTATCTATTAATATCGCGATAAGTGAAAAGCCGCCAAGTAAGGATATATATATATATATATATATATATATATA
>NC_056509.1:38990243-38998631 GCF_014905685.2 Nematolebias whitei
AAATACTTTGTATATATATATATATATTAGGAATGCACAATATTGGATTTTTGGCCGATATCCGATATATATGCCGATATGCTAAAACTTATTTGGCCGATAACCGATACTAATATTTTATATACTTTCCTTTGTCAGAACATAGCCCTCTAATTTAGGTGCATTTGCTACAAAAATTGCACCCAGGGGAGCAGATGTTTGGGGTTAAGGGCCTTGCTCAAGGGCCCAGAGTGGAGCAAATGAGGGTGGAGGAAGGTGTGGGTGTTTCTCCTTTCCAATCCACATTTTAATGTTGTCATTCAACCTTTATTTATACAGGTTAATCCCATTGAGCCTCGGGGACTCATTTACAAGAGAGAACTTATTTTAACAAAGAGTGATGACAACAGTGGAACAACAAAGACAATGATAATCATAAAGGCTACAAATTGAGGTTGTTTTTTTTTTAAACAAGTGAAAATAAAATGGTGTTTAAAAGAAAACGTAACAAAAAAAAAACGCTAGATTGTAGGGCGGTGTAGAAAACTAAAAACAAGAACATGTCTGCATTTGTTTTTGCCGGTCCGGGTAGTTGAACCAGCAACCTTCCAATCACAGGCCCGCTTTCTGCGCCATTGGTTACATTTTTTAGACAATTTAAAAATTAATATTTATTTTTACAGCAGATTTTTCATGTTTTATGCACGTGTGTTTGAAAATGGGGTGTGTCTATTTTATTTTATTTTGTTTGTTAAGAACAAAAACTATGAAAATGGTGATTCGATAGCATGAAACACATTTTGTATGATGAAGTAAGCCTTCCAGCTAACTGCTCTGTTGTAGATATTTTATGGATCTAATTTCAGCATTTTTTTTTTCAGAGAGAACCAAAAAAAAAACTCTGAATATAAAAACCAGATTTGATAACAATCACAGAAAGCTCCTGAAACTCGACTCTCGGAGCAGCAGAGGGGGTCGAGAGGGAGATTTGAAGGGTGAAAGTGAACGCTTAAGACACCTGACGGCTGGTCCGCTTCGTGCCTTTAAAACTTTTTTATTTAAAGGAATATATATATATTGGAGTGTAGGTGACGGCCACTGCAATCCAAAAAACATTAAAAGGATTTCCAAAAGTCAAGAAACCCTTTTTAACTGTGTTTCCAAATGGCATATTTTCTACAGATGCAAAAACTTTTCTCTGCCAGCATCACCTTCTCGACATTTTAACTGCAGAGATTCAGCTCCGATTCAACTTTTCCGTACGTTCTCGCCGAACACATCCAAGTGTGTCGGGAAGACTGAACCAAATCTCCTGTTTTCCATCAGAAGCTCACAGCAGTCGTTTGTCTTCGCTTTGGTAAATCAACATACCGTATTTTCCGCCGTACACGTCGCATCGCCGTATAAGTCGCATCACTCCATAATATATGTCTAATAAAGCGGAAGAAAAACATAAATACGTCGCTTTGCCGTATACGTCGCATCTATTACTCGTCGCCGCTGACAACCCGGAAATGTGGGCCGGCGTTGTGCCAAAAATCCAATGGTTGCCAAATGGGAGTGTGCATGGGAGGACTTTAAAAAGAATTTTACAAGATTAACACTTAGAAACAATTATTTGTTTGCTCAAAAGTATTGCAAAGGCTACATATTTCTTTGAAATGTAACAAGATAAGCAACTAAAACAATTATTTGTTTGCTCGACTTGACAGTAAAGGTGTGTCTCAGTTGAACTTTTACTTAATAAATGCATTTCAATGGTCAAATCAGCTTCATTTCGCTGGGGCGGCGCAGCGAAATGAAGCTGATTTGAAAGTAGGTTGCCTGTATGGCAAGCCGATGGTGTCATTAATAGCCACTTTTACCTATTACATGACACAACGGCATGCCATACTACTCGAGTGTCATCTAGTGGCTGAAAATGGTAGTGTTCAATATTTTCAATGTCAGAATGAATGGAAACGGTCATATCTCAGCAAAAAATTGGTTTATAAATATGGGGAAAAAATCCATAAATAAGTCGCTTCAATGTATAAATCACAGGGCATGTAAATTGTGCAAAAAACTGCAACTTATAGATCGAGAAATACGGTACATGTGGCAGGGGGCTTCCTGCAGAGAAGGTTGGAAATTGTTTACTTTTATTCAGGTCGGAAAGGTAAAATCATCAAAATTCCTCAGGAAATTCAAGTCAAACTAATAAAATACAAAACAGGCAGATATTAAATATAAAGTTGTCTCTTTCAATTGTGCCATTTTGGAATTATTTAAGTCTAAAAATAAAAAAAATGAGTTACAACCCAAAGGTTTTCTTAAAATCTCACATTTAAACCACCAAATATGTATTTGTGGGTGTCACCTGAGACTCCTTAACTTTTGTTTTAAAGGGAAAACCATCCTGTGATCCAAGCGTGACAAAAAGAAGTTCAGGCTTTGGCTGATGTAAACTTGGAAAAACCATGTTTTCATTCACAACACTCGCCTTTCTGCTGATGTTCAGGAAACACTCTCACTCAAACGGACTTGAAACTGATTCAGTGTTGTGAAAAAATAAGGGCGGACGTTTCCCTTCTGTTTTTGGTTTGTTTTGTTTTGCAAGTGGACACATTTTACTTCATTCCTATTTATGACCAGGTTTATTTACAGGATTAATTCCCAGGTTTGTTCACAGTCACATGTTTTAGAGAAAACTACTCATCCCTTTCTTTTATGTGTCTCCCATGAACTTGATTCTGAACAAACCTGTTAAAGATGCAGCCTCATAGGAGAAACAGACTTTTTTCAGACCTGACTGATGAACAGACGGCCAAGCCCAACGTGGTCTGCTGCCATCTTTTAAAAAAAAACTATTTTAAAGCTCAAACCCTTACATCGTCATTGGTTTTGTATTACACTGTTAATTACAAATAAATATAGGATTATTTGCAAGTGCAAATAGCAGCAGCAGCTGGCTCTAGCTCTTCCTGTGGCAGAGACATCGCTCTAAATCTGCATGAATATGCAAAACTAACAGTGGCGTAAAAATGAAATAGAAAAAATGTGATGTCCATTTAATTATAAGAAAGTGGAAATTCATCTTAAACAAAATCCATAATATCACGCTATAGAATGCACAATAAAGTCAAATGTATGTAAAACACATGACATGTCCTATCTATAAATCCCTGTGAACTTGGTCTCACTCAGACGAGCTAACAGCTGATCCAGGTGTGGTAAAATGGCTCAAGGAGCATAATTTCATGGGTAGAGGGTAAAATTCAAATCCTCCGTGGCCAACAGGGACGATTTTAGAATCTGGCCTTTAGGGGCGCTCAGCCCCCAGTGCTGACAATGGATCTTGGCTTGAACAACACGGTGGCCATTGGCATCAGAAGTAAAGTGGGGGAACACACGTGGGATGTCCAGGGGTCGTCCCCCCAAATTTTTGAATAAAGTCAAGGCCATTTCCTGCATTCTGCTGTATTTTAACAGGTTTTTAAACATCTACGTTTACCTACATAAGTGGTTCAATAACTATATCAGAGAGCTCGGCACAACAAGAAGTAGCGCTAAGCTAGCAGCGCGCAATACAGATGTGCTAGCTAAGATGCTACAGCGCTGCGCTCCGCTTTACATTACCCTAATAAACACTTTGTACAAAATCAGTTTAGTGTTAAAGGATCATAACAAAGACTAAACTTAACAGAAGTTGCAACATATACATTTAAAACACACAAAACAAACAACAGCTAGCTTTAACGTTAACTTTTAATTTAACCATTAATAATAATAATAATAATAATAATGTCATCACAATGTCAGCACTGTATGTTTCCATACAATGGCGAAATTAGTCTCTGCATTTAACCCATCCACCACCAGGTGGTGCAGTGGGCAGCTATTGAAAGCGCCCGGGAGGCATTTTTGGGGGATGAGGTGTGCTGCCCAAAGACACCACGTGATGTGCAGTGACTGGGGATCGAACCTGGGACTTTTGGGTCCCAAGCTGGCTGCCCTGCCTCTACACCATCTCGGCCCCCGTTAGCATACGTACAATGTAATTATGACAAAAATGGAGGATTTACTTGCAGTTACCTTCTTACAGACCAACGTCCGGTACTTCCGGATTGACACTGTTGTATTCAGCTGCTCATGAGGTCTGGCCTTTATCCATCTTTTACATTTTTCCAGGCTCCGTTTAGTTTTGGAAATGGAATAAACTGTATTCCACTCTCTAAACGCTCAGGGTAACACGTGTCCCAATTACATACATGTTCCCCACTGACACGTTTAACCATTTTTACTGATTTTTTTTTACGAAATCCTTCTGACCGCAAAATGTTTGTAGTGCACAACCCCGACAATGTTGTCGGAGAAAAAGGGGGTGGAGCTCCTGCAGGTAAGGGGCGTTTCACTGGACAAATTGAGATCACTGATTGGTCAATTTCTGACAAGCCTGCTGGGTTGATTGACAGGTGGCGTTGTGGATCTGACTCGTGCAAAAAATCAAATTTAACTGGCCCATTTGATGAGTGTCATCATTTATTCCAAATTTATTTCAAATTTATGAAATATTTTGGTGAATCTAAGGTTTGAGAACTGAGTTTCTTTACAAAATCCTAATATGGTTTCTTTATTTTTCAGGGGTGCTGAATAAAAATTCAAAAAGAGGCTAAAATCGTCACTGGCAACCAATCAAAAAAGTTACAAATTGACCACAACTAGTTTTTGATATAGTCATTTATATATATAATTCTACTCTTTATTGGCAATGTACGTTTTTGAGCTAAGATTATCCTTCATGTACAAAACTAGAGGAAAATTATATAAACCATAAAAATCAGACTCGACAAGAGTTTCCACACCGGTAAAAAGTCTGACTACTTGAAGATTTGATTTCATTTATTTCCTTGAAGCTGGAAAAACCAAACAGCTGCATTGTGGGAATTGTAGGCACCAGAATTGGAATTTTTTAAAACAAACGGGACCACGGATGGTTTTACAGCGTGGATTTTGACGCTCCTGTCCATCATCAGCAGACTACATCACAGCCAAGACGGATGGAGTGCTCGTAACGATTACACGTTTTTAATAACTCTGTTAAAACGCAGCGCCCCGGTAATTTTAGCTCCTCTTTCCTCCGAGCCACGTTCAGCCCAACGGCACCTCGTGGCTATTCTAAATCACAGAAAGCCACAGCCTCCAGAGGCTTGTTGCCTAAATGAGACGGGGTAGTGATTTATTTGCCATCCTAATGAGCTCTATTTAAAAAAAATTTAAAATAAATACAGTCTGCATGACCGACACCGCCTCCTCTCACGTATACGCGCTGTTCTTCGGCGCAGGATCCCGTTACGGCCTGTCTGGCCGGGGCCTCGCAGACGAGCTGTGAACAGGGAGTATCGGATGCTGCAATAAGGAAATTTCTCTGGCTGCAGGATTATTTAACTCATTTAGTCGGCTAAGTGTTTGCCAAAGCGAAGGCGACGAAGAGTTGTGCGTTCGTAGCTGTGATGCTAGACGGTGGCGGGTTAACTCGTGTATGTCAGACTGGTTTTAGGACTCCGGTTTCATGGAACCAGAGAATAAGGAGCGCCCTTGGACTCCCTCTCGTCGGCGTCCATATGAGCCACAGCAGACGCTGATTTGTGGCAGCTGACACTTTAACTCGCTGGAAAACACAAGTCAGGGCCCGCGAGTTAAGTAAGTCCATTAACGCCAGGCAGAGGTAATGTGCCAGCCGCGCCACCCAGTGTGGCCAAGAATCAGGGAGGCCCAGTCATTTCACGGTATGGGGGGTGGTGGGGTGCTTGAAAAGTTTTTTGCCGAGCCTGCTGACTAAATAAATCCAGGCCGTGTTTAAAGTAACTTTATGGAGAGTAAATCACTGCGTGTTTTATTACACTCCTGTAACGACAGCAGCCGCAGTTTTATTGAGTTTTCGACTGTGGCTGCGTTCGTTCGCCAGTACCGTCAGCGAAATATCACGTGACTCACTGAATGCACATCTACACCTGACTGGCTTTTGGAGTTGATACGATAAGAGACAGCTGCCACACGTAAGCAACAACAAAAAAAAAAAATGTAGGAAACGGTTGATTTCACAAATGTTGAGCTAAAACTTGGTGTGTTTGCAGCTAAGACCCGTCTCCAATTTATATTCTGAGGGTTAACTGATTGCACAAGTTTTCCATTCAGTTTTCTTACTTTATATATACATATGAATCAACTTCATCTGTCTGTTAGCAAAATATCTCATAAACCACTGAAAGTATTAACGTGAAACTTTCAGGAAGTATTGACTACATTGACCAGAACAACTGTTTACCTTATGGATTTAACCCAATCCAAGATGGCCGCTATAGCTAACAGTTTCTAAAAGACACAAAAGAGGCTATAACTCAGCTAATTTTGCTGATGATGCACTAAAACTGAGTGTGGTGGTAGCTGAGAATTCTCCACAACATATATTACGAGCACAGCACATTGCATCACCTTTTAGCTCAAAAGTTTGGCAATAACAGTTTGAGTCAACCCTGTTTGTCTGTTAGCAAAATATCTTATGAACCACCAGATGCATTTGAATGAAACTCTCAGGAACTAATCAGTGAATGTCAATCTACGACTGAATTTAAGATGGCCACCACAACTATTCATCATTAACAAACACCAAATTGGCTTAACTCAGTCAGTTTTACGCATATTGAGTTATATAATCTGGTGAGGGATGACAATTTATTTTGACTGTTTTCCAAAATGGAGATCTTTTTGATTTCAGTCAAACTCCGACCTGAAAGGGAACAGGTGAAAACATTTCCTTCAAGTAATGTTGGGCTTTTATTGAAGTATCAACCACTTATTTTTGTAGAATTGCTCATAAAATCACTCAGACACAAAAAAAATGAAACTGACTGGCATGGAAATTTTTTATTTTTAACTCAACAGAAAACAAAACTGTAAAATCTGCTACAGCTAAAGCTGCTTAATAAAGTTTTTACTGTGACCCTCAGATTGATGGATGAAGATGTGGTCACCTCTTCCACTCTGGCGTTCTGTTCTGAGTTTTTCAACACAGTGTGGAGTCAAAGATGCATTTTGTCAGCTGTTGCATCCCCTGAATCCGACAATTCCCCACAGCCGCGTCTCAAAAAATGATTTCATCGTCATCTAATCCATTATTTAGCAGCGAGATGTCAGCTGAGCTGTAAATGACTCAAAACACAGCTGCTGGCTCGGGGATGGGGAGCTTGGAGCCAAAGTGGACCCGAGCAGAAGGTGGAGCTGAGAAGCTGCTCAAACTCTCTGACAGGTTGCTCTGAATGTGGAGCAGGGTTATTCATCTGGGAGGTGGGCCTGTTGAATCCATCAGGAATCTAAAAGGACATTTACGGTCTCCAGTCCGGCAGCCAGGGGGTCGATCAGTCGTTTTAAAAGTTAAAAGACTTCTCAGCTTTGATTATTAAGACATGGAAGAGTTTCCAGTGCCACCTCATGGACTATGAGTAAACTCTCCAGTCTGCAGAATGTTTAAAATATTTTCTTACAGTGTTAATTGCAGCAGAATTCAACAAATATTAATGTTTTCCTCCTATTTATTTTTGTTCTTTAATAGATAATCCCCCTTTTTTTTATAAAGTTGATGTATTTATTTCCAACATATCTCAGGTTTGAACATTATAAACATTACTGCACAACTTATCACGATGTAAAAAGTTTAAATTATCTTTGGATATATTTTATTTTTAAAGGAACAAATATTGTTAATCAAGTAAAGGTGACATATAAGTAATCTGTCATATTATGATCATGTTCTCCACTTGTCAAAGTAATAAAAAAACAATAGTTTTTTATATTTTTCTGTTGAAAAACAATAAAGAGCAGGAGGTAATAAGTTCATCATTCCTGTCCCTGTTTAACTGTACGAATAAAATTATGCATATTTACTGGATTTTAATTCAAATTCTGTTCCATTACAAGTTTTGAAGTTGTGAAATTTTCGTGTTTTAAGGAAGTACAGAAACTTTGTTTATATAGCACTTTTCATAGAATAAATCACAAAGTACTTTACAGAAATACAGAATACAAGCTTAAAATAAAACAAAAACATTAAGAACCGCTGATTAAAAACCGTAAGAACAGTTGATAAATACAATAAGCAAAGCTGATAAAAACAGTAAGAACAAATGATAAAAACAGTAAGAACTGCTGATAAAAACAGTAAGAACAGTTGATATAAACAGTAAGAACAGCTGATATAAACAATAAGAACAGGTGATAAAAACAGAACAGTTGATAAAAACGGTAAGAACAGCTGATAAAAACAGTAAGATCAGCTGATAAAAACAGTAAGATCAGCTGATAAAATCAGCAAGAACAGCTGATAAAAACAATAAGAACAGTTGATAAAACAGTAAGAACAGCTGATAAAAA
>NC_056509.1:38998641-39004254 GCF_014905685.2 Nematolebias whitei
AAACAGTAAGAACAATTGATATAAACAATAAGAACTGCTGATAAAAAATGTAAGAACAGCAGATATAAACAATAAGAACAGCTGATAAAAACAATAAGAACAGTTAATAGAGACAGTAAAACAGCTGATAAAAACAGTAAGAACTGTTGATAAAAACAATAAAAACTGCAGATAAAAACAACAAGAACAATTGGTAACAACTGATAAACAAGTAGTAAGAATATCTGATAAAAACAGTAAATAAAACATTTAACTAAAAAGCTTGTCTGAATTCAAGTGTCTTAAGCTGCTTTTTAAAGGAGACGGCCACATGAAGAAACAGGGGCAGAGCATTCCACAGTCTGGGGGCTACAATCTGAAAGGTCACCCCGAGTTTAAAACTGGGTCTTAGGGAACTTTAGGAGGTTCAGAGCTGAAGATCGAAGGGTGCGAGTATCAACATTTCAGTGATGTACTGGGGGTCCATTTAAAGCTCTAAAGGTCAAGAGTGAAATTTTAAAATAATGCTAAATTCAACATGTAGCCAATGAAGAGAAGATAAAACCAGTGTAATGTGTGACTTTCTATTAGTTCCTGTTGAAAGTCTCACAGCAGCGTTCTGGACCAACTGGAGACAAGTGACGGTAGATTTGTTAAAACAAGTAAAAAGGGAATTACAATAATCTAAACGAAAAGAAATTAATGAATAATCATCTCCAGGTCAGATTGGATAACATTGCCCTCAATGAAAATATGGAAATATTTCTCAAATGATAAAAGCAATTTTTTACCAGAAGCTTTGAATGTTTGACAAAGACGTGACTGGTCAAACAGTCAGTTTGTTGGCGTCTGATTTTTTTTTACATTTATTTCAATACTGGTTTTTCCTGCTTGTTCTTAAAGCACCAGTGAGGCACCATCATTTCCACTGGCATATTTAACACCAAATATTCATATTCTGCTTCTTTTGTCATTTAAACTTATTAATAATTTAATTAAGTTTGGTGTTATGCAGTGTTCTGACAAATATTTTTGCTCCACCAAAGGTCTTCTTGATCATGACACTATACGGTACTTTAAAATGTAAATATATTTACTCTTTACGTCCAATAAAACTCCGTCAATGAGCAGTTTTATGGCTCCAACCAACATTTTCCATATTTTCTGGCTGCAGGGTGTAAATGTAAAATGTTGTCGCTCGTGTGGGTTTTTGAAAGGTGAGTTGAATTTTGTTATGACATCACATTTTATGATTCGTGGGTAAAACTAGAAAATATGTAGAATCATTACACCGAAAAAATAAAATGTCAAACTTTAAATTTATAGTTGACACATCTGATTGTCCTTTTTTGTTTTGTTTGTTACAATTTTTTGCTGTAACAAAACTAATAATAATAATAATAATAATAATAATAATTTTTAATGTTGCGTTTTTCTCCGGTAATTACCGTAAAATGTGTTTTGATCAGATTTTATTTTGAGCCTGAGGCGAACATCATCCTTGACAAATATTTAATCTGATTTTTTTTTAACAAAATACAAAAACTCAAACATTTTGGTTTACAAAACCATGATCAAAATAACATTTATACAATTATTACATTTAGTTTATAGATTAAACATATTCTGTTTTAAATAGCTGCTATATTTTAAAATTTTATTAAAAAATAAAGCCAGGATCTGCAAAGTCATGAAATGCCCATTTTAAATAAGATTAAGTACATTTTTCATGCAATGAAGAAATAAAAAAAATGTATTACAGCTATGTTCATGACATTTCAACACATAATTAAATGATCAACTGATTATACTTAAAACAGTGGAAAATTTCATGTCAAACTTTGAATTAAACAAAAAAAAAAATTATATAATCATGTCACTTGATTCTCCTCTTTTTATCATTAAGTCATGAATGCTGATTTTGCTGGATTACCAGATCAAAACTCACTTTAATCAGTGCGCTTAAATATAAATTATTATTATTTCATTTTCTTTCCTCTCTTTGTAAACATAGACTAAATGAAATATGTTGAAGTTAAATGTTCATTTGAATCAGTAGTTATTTCCAGGAAAATCTCAGGAATAAAATCAACTTTTACTCAATAGACTTTACATTAAATTTGAGAAATTGCATTTCCTGTGAAAATGCAATATGAATGTTTATTGCTGAAAAACTGCTGAAATTAGCTATATAAAAAAACATGCTGAAATAACTGAAATGAAAGGAAAAGCAAAATAAAGCAGAAATAGCACATTGCTCAATTCGGTTTAAATTAGTAGAAATGAGCACAAAAATTTGGAAATTAGCTAATAAGAGTTTAAATTCCCAAAGAATAGCTAAAAAAAATAGCTGAAAAGTTGCTGAAAAGACAAAGAAAAAAACAACCACAAGGAAGTGGAAGGAGCTGAAGTGAGCTAAAAATATGTGGAATTAGCTGAAAAGGCTAAATTTAGCACAAAAACAGATAAATAG
Source organism: Nematolebias whitei (assembly GCF_014905685.2). Lineage (NCBI taxonomy): Eukaryota > Metazoa > Chordata > Actinopteri > Cyprinodontiformes > Rivulidae > Nematolebias > Nematolebias whitei. The sequence goes on from NC_056509.1 coordinate 39,001,094, forward strand.
TAGCTGAAATTGCAGAAAATGCTGAAAGCCGAAAGGAGCATAACAAGCTGAAATTTGCAGAAAGAAGTTAATTAGGCTGAAAGTAGCAGAAATTACCACAAAAACATAGGAATTATCTGAAAACACCTGCAATTAGCTAAAAATGCCACACACACAAAATAAGTAGCTGAATGGGTAGAGCAAGCATAAATTAGCAGAAGACAGCAAAACGAACATGTTTGTCCAATCAGGCTGAAAGAAGCAGCAAGAAAGGTGGAAATTACCTGAAAAAAAGTTGAAATTAGAAAAAAAAAACTGCTGAAAAGTAGCTAAAACAGCAGAAAGAAGCTTAAATTGCCAGAAGGAAGTAGAGAGCACATTTTTTGCTGAATTAGGCCAAAAAAGTTGAAATGAGTGCAAAAAAATGTGGAATTAGATGAACAAGCTAAAATAACAACAGCTAAATAGTAGCTGAAATAGCAGAAAAACTGAAACTTGCATAAATTAGCTGAAAGGAGCATAAAAAGCTAAAATTAGCTGAACATTTTTCAAAACTTTGCACAAGGAAGCTGAAACTGAACCAGACCAAAATGTGAAAGGAGCAGTAAAAGGTTGTAAACACATCTTAAGATTTGAAGAATGTAAAATGAGCTCAATTCAGTTCCTATGAGAAAAAAGTGTCAGAAAAGCTAAATATTTCAAAAAGCTAAAGTTGCACCAATACCAAATGTCACAGCAGCACTGTGCTGAAAGAGCTGAATGTTTTGATTTGTTGAAATGACACAAAAATTGTGGAACAAGAAAGATGCTGAAATTGTATGAAAGAAAAATGGATCACAGAAGTATGAATGCTTCAGAAACATTCACACAATAAAAGTTTCAGTCCTGCGGCCTGAGCTCCTGAAGCTGCTCTTAACTTTGTCTCACCTTCTGCGAGGTTGCGGGGGTCTAACAAAGCCCCAGCTGGAGTCACAGAATCCTTGGCGGGCCTGGTTTTTACACAGCAGCGGTTTCAGCCCCCCCTCAGCTGTGCAGAGACTGGAGTTTGTCACTCACAGATTTATATTCCTCTCTATTAAAGTTTCTTTACGAGCTCACCGAGGATCCGAGGGATGAAGCTGAGAGCGAGGAAACACCAAGCCATGAAATGAAGGAGACACGAGGAACAAATGCTTTAATGACTCGGAAACGTGGGGAAACTCTTACAGCTTGAAACTAAATCTCTAACATGTGGTTCTAGAAAGAAATCAGCTCTGTCACTTTAACAGTTTTGAACCCAAAAACCATGAACTGAATCCACTTTATTGTCACCTTTGAATGTTTATTGTACATCGGTATGCACAGTCTCATGTGACACTCAGAGATGGTGCTGCGACCAACTCTCAGCTACTACCACGCCAAATTTTAGCTCAAATTTTCTAACATTGTCCGATTTAAAGACCTTTCTTTTTAATTAATGTTGATTAGCAAAGGCAGCCATCTTAACTTGGACAGTCTTCAAATGTTAAATATTTGTAGAGTTATATTAAATATTATTTCCTTAAAGTTTCATTAAACTCCATCCAGTGGTTCAGGAGATATTTTGCTAACAGACACACATAGTTGACTCCTAGAGTTACTGTTAAATTTTAAGTAAATATTTTATGCAAAAAATTGCACTTAAAGTATATTGTGTGAGGGGTTTTTATCTACTAACACAACAAATCTTAGCTCAAAATCTGAAAAATGAATAGAGTTATAGCCATGTTTGTGTTTTTTAAACTAAGTTTACTGTGGTGGCCAATTTGGATTTGTTTGACTCCAAACATTAATCAGTGGTAGATCTATATTGATTAATTATTTCCTGAAAGTTTCATTGAAATCAGTCTGGGGGTACATGAGATATTTTACCAACAGACACACAAAGATATCTCCAAATTGTTAAAAGCAATATTTTAAACAAAGATCTTGTGCGATCATCTAGTGGGATGAAAATGTGTTGGGGATCACTCTCAGCTACTACCACACCAAACTCAAGGTCAATATCTGCTAAACTGAGTTTTCAGCAGCATGGAAGAAATATTCAGCAAGACAAGAAGCTGAGAGGTCCCAAACTGCAAATAAGTTTGAGGAAAATTAAAATGTGCACAGAAAAATATATCAGTTTGACCAAAAAAAAAAAAAACCTACAGAAAAACAGGTAAATGAATAAATTGCTAAAGTGTGAGATAAGGATAGATAAAAGCTTTATTTGTTGTCTGTATTTATTTGTATCTGCTGCTCAAAGCAATATATTTTAACAAACGCTTCTTGTTATTCTTCTAGTTTTAATGTTTTCTCCATACAGTGTTCCCAATGACAACATGCTTTAAAGCTTACTCACGTTTTTTTCCACTAAGGCGATAAATAACACAATAAACATAATTTCTCGTTTTCCATTTTGCTGTTTGATTTATTTATTGACAATAAAAACTTGTTTCCAGTTAAGCTTTTTTATTTATTTATTTTAATCCTCTCTAGCCGTTTCATGGGAGTCAGACCTTCTGGACTTGTTGAATGTTCAGGTTATGATGCACAAATGATGTTTTAATTTATGATGCCTTCAGATTTAGCTAAAAGCCAGAAGGATCCACTTCCTCGTAAAATAGCCCAGGGAGCATTCAGAGTCCGGTTTTCCATCCTGTCCAGTTCTTTCTCGGGGGTACCATAAGTCTCTGTCGTTCCACGCTGAAGAAGAAGACGGAGAAAAGTTTCTTCATCACACAACAGACACAAACAGATTGTTTTAAAGAATTCTGTGTAAACTTCTGCCTCCGTGCTACAAACAACTTTATCTGTTTGCATCAAGAGAAAATAGCAAGAAGGTGAAGGTTCAGACAAGTAAACCCTTAAAACGTTTCCCTGTCCTGTGGGATGCAGGCACTGGACGGGAGATTACACTTAAATCATGACTAAAATCATGACTAAAACTATGACTAAATTTGTTTTTTATATCTTGACTTAAATCATGACTAAAATCATGACTAAAATTATGACTAAAATTGTTATTTAAATCTTGACTTAAATCATGACATAAATCATGAGTCATGTCATGACTTAAATCATGACTAAAATCATGACTAAAATTGTTATTTAAATCTTGACTTAAATCATTATCTAAATCATGAGTCATGTCATGACTTAAATAATGACTACAATCATTA
>NC_056509.1:39004264-39016866 GCF_014905685.2 Nematolebias whitei
CTAAATCATGAGTCATGTCATGACTTAAATAATGACTACAATCATTACTTAAATCAAGACTAAAATCATGACTTATATTATCACTTAAATTGTGACTTCAATCGTTACTAAAATCATGACTTAAATTGTGACTTAAATCATGTCATAAAACATGACTTATAGCATGACTTAAATGGTGACTTAAATCATGACTTAAATTGTAACTTTAATTGTGACTTAAATCATGACTAACATCAAGACTTGAATTGTGACTAAAATTAAGACTTAAAACGTGACTAAAATCACGACTTAAATCATGATATAAATCATGACTTAAATCATTACCTACATCATGAGTCATGTCATGACTTTAATCATGATTAAAATCATGACTTAAATCATGACTAAAATCATGACTTAAATCATCACTTAAATTGTGACTTAAATAATGACTTAAATCATTACTAACATCATGAATTAAATGGTGATTTAAATCATGACTTAAATCATGACTTAAATTGTAACTCAAATGATGACTTAAATGGTTACTTAAATCATGACTAACATCAAGACATGAATCATGACTAAAACTAAGACTTAAATTGTGACTAAAATCATGACTTGAATCGTGATTTAAATCATGACTTAAATCACTATGTAAATCATGACTTGTATCATGACTTAAACCATGACTTAAATCATGACTTATATCACGATGTAAATCATGACTTAAACCATGACTTAAATCACGACTTAAATCATGATGTAAATCATGACTTGAATCGTGATTTAAATCATGACTTAAATCACTATGTAAATCATGACTTGTATCATGACTTAAACCATGACTTAAATTGTGACTTAAATCGTGACTTAAATCACAATGTAAATCATGACTTGTATCATGACTTAAACCATGACTTAAATTGTGACTTAAATCGTGACTTAAATTATGACTTGAATCACAATGTAAATCATGACTTGTATCATGACTTAAACCATGACTTAACTTGTGACTTAAATTGTGACTTAAATCATGACTAACATCAAGCCTTGAATCATGACTTAAATTAAGATTTGTATCGGGACTTAAATCATGACTTGAATCATGACTAAAACTAGGCAAGGACTGAATCATCATGATTGAATGAATCAAACTCTAACTTCAATCCTAAAAGCAAAGAAATAATCTCAGTTTGGATCAAAACCTTGAATAAATGCATAGAGGCCGAGAGAAGCAGTACAAATAACAAACGTGTTTTTTACTCAATAAATAAATTATTTTTCAAGACAAAAATATCTCTTGTTATAAACTGCTAAAGATGTTTTACTATCGGGGACATTTCTTCAGCACGCTTTTGAGTTTCTGACCCATTAAAACAATAGTGTAGTGACTGCCTGCTGAAATTCACCCAAAAAATAAAAGAAAGCATAATGCAGTCTTAACATGCATACGATTTTTATATACATTTTTCATGTCTGTCATTATTCCTTGTAATAATTACAGTAATAATACATAATAAATAATCATTATTTAATATAAAGTGATGTCTGGAGATGATCTAAGGACCCCTATTTGGTGTTGAGTGACCCACTGTGTGCTCCAGATCCCAACTCTGAGCACCATCGATACAGGACATTTTATTCTTCTTCCATCTCATGTTTCATTATTATTTCAAATTATTATTATTATTAGTAGCAGTTGTAGTAGTAGTGTTACAGATAGTTGTTTTTGTTGTTGTTATCATTGTCATTGTTGTTGTTGACCATACTTCCATCCATGTGGCTATGATTATTTGTGCTGTTATTGTTATTTTTATTATTATTGTTGTTGTTTTTAGTGTTGTTATTATAAGTATTATTAGTATTAATAGTGTTGTTGTTGTGTTGTTATTATTATTATTATTATTACTATTATTATTATTATTATTAGTAGTAGTAGTAGTAGTAGTAGTAGTAGTAGTAGTAGTTGTAGTAAGATTAGTAGTAGTAATATTAGTAGTAGTAATAGTAGTAGTAGTAGTAGTAGTGTAGTTGTTGTTGTTCTCTTGTTGTTGTTGTCCATCCTTCCATGTTATAATTATTTGTGCTGGTTTTAATATTGTTGTTGTTGTTAGTGCTTTTGTTGCTGTGTTATTATTATTATTATTATTATTAGTGTCGCTGTTATTGTTGTTGTTCATCCATTCATGTTGTTATAATTATTTGTGCTGTTGTTAATATTATTATTATTATTATTATTATTATTATTATTATGTTGTTGTTGTTGTTGTTGTTGTTGTTGTTGTATTGCTGTTATTGTTGCTGTTATAATTATTTGTGGTATTCTTGCTATTGTTATTCTGATTATTATTATTATTAGTGGTGTTATTATTATTATTATTATTATTATTATTATTATTATTATTATTATTATTATTGCCATTTTTGTTGTTGTTCTTGTCTATCCATATTGTTATAATTATTTGTGCTGTTGTTTTTATTATTATTATTATTCATATTATTACTATTGTTATATTATTATTATTATTTTGCTGTTGTTGTATTGTTGTTATTGTTATTGTGATGATTATTATTATTATTTCTGTTGTTATAAATATTGTGTTGTTGTTGTTATTATTACTGTTGTTATTATTAGTAGTAGTATTATTAATGAAGATTTATTTTGAAGAAAGTACAGTAAATATGAAAACATGTGCCAAACAAAATGAAATTTAAAAAAAAAAAATCCCACACAAAACATTAAAGTTAAGCATTTGAAATAAAGGTGTTTCTCCATCAAGTGTTTTAAACGTAATTCAAAATGTATCAATTATTGTTTTATTTTAAATCTAAGCCCCACAGAACCAAAGGAACTCTCACACCCTGCAGTACCTCCTTTGTACGCATGAGGACGCAGTGTCGCTTTCCAAAATAATAATAAATGACTCCGTTTTCTCGGCACACAGTAAAGAGAGGTACTGTATATATATAAATTCACAATGCATCACCACTGCCCATCTGAGGAGCAGATAAGTGCACACGAGCTGCATGAATATTGATGAGGCGCTGAGCATATGGAGGGGAGGCATCTCAGCACCTCCTCCTCCACACTTGTTACTCCTTGTTCCCACGGGCCTTTCTTTCTCTTAGAGCTCAGCACCTGCATTATGACAAAAATCTGCATTTTCACCAAAAGAGTAGGAAAGAAGCTGTTGTTAAAGACAGAACTGTAAAAAATGGTTCATGGCTACACTAGATGAACATTTGATTGCATTAATCCAAAAAAACACTCCTAGTAAAATGTTTTTGCTAACTAGTTACACAACTAGATGTAGGAGAAGTCATACTAGTCAGCCATATTACTGCCCTTTAGTCCAAAAATCTTAATTGTGTGAATGTTTATGAAGCATTCACATTATTGTGATACATTTTTCTTACATAGATACTTTTTCAGCGCGATTTTCGTCCCAAAGTTTTCAAGCTATTTCAACAAATAAATCAAAACGTTCAACTCTTTCAGGACAATCATACTATGACTTTGGGTATTGGTGCAACTTTAGCTTTTTGAAATATTTAGCTTTATCTGCCACTTTTGTCTCACAGAAATTGAATTGAGCTCATTTTACATCCTTTAGATCTGTTTACAACCTTTTACTGTTCTTTTCATATTTTGTTCTGGTTCAGCTTCTTTCAGCTTCTTAGTGCATGTTTAAACATTTTTTTCAGCTGCTTTCAGCTAATTTCAGCTGTTTTGTCAGCTGTTTTGTTTTGTGCTCCTTTCAGATTATTTCTGCTAACTACAACATTTTAGTGCTTCTTCTAACTTCTTTCTACTTATTTCAGCTTGTTATGCTTCTTTCAGCTTATTTCTACAAGTTTCAGCATGTTCTACTATTTCAGCTACTATTTAGTTGTTTTAATGCTAATTTAAGCCTTTTCCATTAATTCCACATTTTTTGCACTCATTTTAACTTTTTTCATCCTAATCTAGCAAAAATGTGCTCTCTCTACTTCCTTCTGATAGTTTAAGCTGCTTTCTTCTATTTTAGCTACTTTTCAGCTGTTTTTTTTTTTTTCTTTCTAATTTCAGCTTTATTCCGATAATTTATACTTTTTTGTGCTCATTTCTGCTTCTGTCAATTGGGCAAACATGTTTTTTTCTGCTTTCTTCTGCTACTTTAAGCTTGTTCTACCATTTCAGCTACCTTTTTTAGCATTTTTTGCTAATTTCAGCTGTTTTCAGATAAATTCCAGTTTTTCTTGGTAATCCTAGCTACTTTCATCCTAATTAACTTATTTCTGCTAATTTCACCTTGTTTTGCTCCTTTTAGCATTTTTCAACTAGTTTAAACTTTTTCTGCTATTTCAGCTACTATTTATTGGCTTGTTCTTTCATCTCAGCGTGTTTTTAGCTAAATTCAGCTGTTTTTCAGCAAGTCCTTCCGCAATAAGCATTCGCACTACATTTTTACAGGAAATGCAATTTCTCTAGTTAGTTTTGACTTTTTAATGCACTCAAGAACCACTGGACCAAACTAAACCACGGCTGTGTCTTTTAAGTTAACCAGTAGCATCATAAACATGTAAAAGTTGCCTTGTCAACTTCACTTGTCAACTAAATGTCAACTGGTGCAACTAAGTTTAGTCAACTACTGAACATTTGAGAGTTTACCGGCCGATTACTTCAGTTTTTCATCCTCACTAGTCAACTAGTGCACATATCCTGCAGCAGGATGGCTGACAACATCTGCTCTAACTAGTTGGGCAAAAGAACCACTAGTTGGAAAAGAAGCACTACTAGTAAGAGTGTTTGCTGAACTAGAGTGCCAAAATGTTGAAATAGGGCAATCAAATGTGCATTTAGTTCAGTGCTGTTGTGAACTAGTGAAAATGATGCTTGGTAACAAGGATATCAAATAAATATGCAAATAGCTTGCCATACTTCAGACACTTTTCCTTCAATTCCTGCAAACTTCAGCCTCCATCCTCCTTCGCTCTGACTGTGCACGCCGAATCACCACGTCTAAAGACGGAGGCTCGTTTGCAGCAGCTCTCTGGGTCAAACGGTGCACACTCAAGGTGAACCAGAAGTCACGCAGCAGAGTTAAAAAGTTCAGCAGCCTGCTTTACAAAGTAAAAGAGGCCGGCATATGGCTGTCCTGTCCTTCGAGCTCAGTCCTCCACCGCTGAGAAATGGTGTTTGTCAGAGTAATAAAGCTGTCCCATAACCCTATAACCTCTGTAATATTCATGATCCAAAGTTTGGGCCTCTGGAGACAGCTTGATAAGTGTTGGACGTGAGTGCGTTCCCAAGTTCAAACATAACAAGTGCGTTGTCTACCTGGGTTACCACGGGCCGAGCTAGTCCAGACTCCCTGCAGCCCTCACCGGCTTGTTAAAACAAGAGCAGGCCTCTGCACAGAACAGTTTCAATGTTTACTGACGTCACAGACTTTGCCAGATCCCATAATAGGCAATGGCTCATCTCAACATTACAACTTGTTTATAAGGGAGGGGGGAAATGACACTTTTATTGCCTGATGCAGCATCCCCCTCCCGGCCCTGCTGTTTCCCAGCTTGCTCTGCAGCGTCCCGCTGTATAAGCAAAACACTTCTGTGAGAAAAAGAAGTCCTGGAGACAGAGGGAGGAAAATATACACAGATAACTTAGAGGAGGGGGTATCTGGACAATGACAGGTTTAATGCAGTATCTCATAAACATGCATTAATCAGAGCGGGGGGTGATAAAACTGCATACAAATCAATGTGGACTGGTGACGCTTTGCGCTCTGGTCAACTTTGGTCTTCTCCAAAGTGAGCGAGCGCGGCTCAGACGTCTGTGACGGACGCAGCAGTCCCAGACATCAGCATCAAAGGCAGAAACGTCACTTCTGAAATGAAAGACTTGCTGAAAAACTGGTTCGTGGGTGAGGAGCCATGCAAAACACGATTTAAAACCTCTTGCATTAATTTCAACACCAAATAAACAGGAAACCTTGCTCAAATCGGGCATTCTCCCGGAGCCAGGCCTGGGAGAGAGGTTAGTGTCTTCATCCATGAGGTCTGGCTGGGTTCAACCTAAACATGTGACAAATGGCCACCATCTTGCAGGAGATGCTATAAGGCAGTGGTCCCCAACCCTCGGGCCTTCAATTAGTACCGGGCCGCACAGAAAGAATACGCAACTTACATTATTTCCGTTTCATTTAGAATCTGATTCTGAACTATGTTTTATTTTGGAAAATGACCTGATTCTCTCCTCCACATCTGTCTATGACTCACTCCTGACGCATGTCCAGATGTTTGCCTCGGTCACATGGCTCCCCTTTAAGATCCACGAGCCATTCACCAACAAACCAGAGGAATCCAGCGTGTCTTTGCAAGAAGAAGACCAACTGCTGGACACCGCAAATGACGGTATGTTTGAGACAACAGCTCTGCCGGTGTTCTGGATTAAAGTCATGGCATCCTATGGGTGTGAAGTAGGGTTTTCTGCAGTGACAGCAAAACAAAATTACAGAGCAGACTGGACATAAGCGACACTTCGGGTGTCATGGTCTCCCATTACCTCTAGATGAGACCGTCTCGTTGCAGAGAAACAAGCTCATAGCTCCCACTGATTTAGTATTATGGTGAGCTGTATTTTTTATGCACTTTATATTTGTTTTTGTGGTGACTCGTATGTTGAAGGATGTTTAACCTTTTACGACCAGAGAGTGTGCGGCTCAGAGACTGTCACTCACGTTACGATATGAGGTCGCTGCTAATAAAGTTGCACAGTGGGTTCACATTTATCATATTATATTTAGAAAATACTAGTTTTTATGTTGGTTGTATCTTTTTATTTTGTTGTATTTATCTGCCACACCTTGAAGGCCAGTCTGTGAAAATACTGGCTGACATTAAACTGGTCCGCGACGCCTAAAAAAGGTTGGGGACCACTGCTGTAAGGGACCAGTATGTTGAGGACTGGGTGGGAGCATTTGACGCATGTTTGGGTTCTGCTGTCGCTCCCTGTCAATCAAGCATGATGGTCCATTTAATTCAAACAAAAGATTCTCTTATAGCAGTAAAAGTGCATTTCTGCATTGCTGATATTTTGAGTTGAAGTGACAAATGATCGCGTTTTGTTTACGTATAAATATTGCACATTCGCATTGAATTGCACAGTCAACATGTACAACTATAAACGCCTCATTGTGATGTAATCGACTTAGTAGACCAGACTCAAACTAAACTATCAAAAATGTAAATTGTTAAGAAGAATAAGTGCGTTACAGATGTTTCTGTTGGATTATATCTGAGCTGAGAGTCTGTGAGCGATCGTTGTCTTGACGACTGACAATATTGGATACACTTGGTGCAGCATGGTTTTCCTCTTGAATGTGAAGAAATCCAGAAGTGTGTTCTTTGTTTCTGTCCAGCAGAGGACAGCAGTGTCCCTCTCGTGAGTTCACAGTGGCTGCGGGGAGATTCATCAGCCTTTCTGAGAAGTTGTTATCAGAGTCAGAGCTATTTATAAAAGTCCTGACTCAGCTCAAATGATTCTTCCATTCTGAACAAAAGGCAACCTCAGAGAACAAAGGCTGCGTGAAGTCACTGTATAATTAAAGATTAGCTCCCGGACGTCTTGGGTGATCGTGAAGAATTCCAGTTTGCAGTTAATGGGATGTCCTGTCTACGAGGAGCTCAATGTGGCGTTTGTGTTGCTGCTGTGCTCCTGGTCGGAGAAGGGCCTCTGTCTGCACAGGCCGGGCCTCGATATGTAAAAACCCAAGACACGGTTCATTTTGAGCCTTTTCTATTCCATGATCATTAATAGTTTTTGCCTATTGTCCGGCTGCTTGCAAGCAAGCGAGCAAATGTGTGGCTTAGTTGACAAAAATACTGTATATAGTGTATACATGTAGATACTGTAGATCAAAATAATACAAGTTGCATTTTTTTATTCTTTTTTTTTTGTGTGCTCTTTGTTCTCACATTTAATTCTCATTGGAAATACCAAAGTTCGTGCTCAATAATCTCATTAGAAATATTTTCATTCTTCTTCCAGAAGGGATGCAACTCTCCACCAGCTGAATTCTGTAGGTCGGAAGCAGAACAGTTTGGGAACATGTCCTGAGTTGTGGAAGAAGGGTCCAGCTGCAGACCCACTTGTGATGATTGTGACTTCATAAAAAAATAACTTTTTAATCAATCCGCCTTATTCATTTACTGCAGCTTGTCTGTGATCTCGTTGCAAACGTTTAAGGAAGGAAATCTTTACATCTCCTTTCCCAGCAACTCACTGGGGGAACCCAAGGTGTTCCCAGGTCAGAGAGGATGCATAATCCGTCCCGTGAAATCTGGGTCGCCTCCTGTTGTCTGCATGTGTGTTCCAGTGTGACTAATAGCTTTGAGATGGTGCAAACAAGTAAAATGGATGCTTTTGTAGAACACCCTGTCTTTTTTTTAAAGCATTAAAACTGAGAATCCCTTGAAGGAATGCATACCCCCCCCCCCCCCCCTTGCATATCAAGGTATTAAATAAAGATATTTTTAATCCTTTAGCACTCGGAGTACTGTATGTGTTGGGACCGAGTCTCGGCTACTTCTGCAACAAATTTAGGCTCAGTATCTATGAAAACCATTTACAGCCATTTCTGGGTTGGCCACAGTTCTGTGGGAGCCATCTTGAATTAGAGCATCCTTACCAGAGTTCGTGGACAAAGGTGAGGGTAGGAACATAGACTCCAGTAAACAGAGAGCTTTGCCCTACAGTTCAGCTCCCTCTTCACCACAATGGACCGGCACAGAGTCCACAGTACTGCAGATGCTCCATCAGTCTGTCTGCCAATCTCACTCTCCATTCTTCCCTCACTCGTGAACAAAACTCCAAGATGTGAAATATATTGTGAGAAATCCTCCTCGTGTCTTCATTAGATCCATTTCTGGTCATCTACTGCTCACATGTTGGATTATAAAATGTGACTGATCACAATGTATTGTTTTTTTTGTGCTTCTTTCTCCACCTTTAACCCTCTATGTTGATGGCCACTATCATCCTCCCTGTTTTTTTTTTCCCATTCTGCTGCTTCATATTATTAGTTATTTATTTTCATCGAAAATTAAAATCAAGCCCTTAACGTGCACATGTGAGCAAATCTGTGACTCAGGTTCTGTTCGAAAGGAGAGGGGGAGCTCTTGTGTCTATTCAAGGACAGAGGTTTGGATGAGTCTCTGGTTACCATGGAAAAAATGTACCTCTGTCCCCCTGACCAAAAATGAAGCCTTGTCGCAACTCAATACGACAGCACACGTGAGCCAAGCGACATGTCAGCATGACCGTTAAAAAGACAACAACTTTATCTTTACGCCTGCAAATACATAAAAATGTCAAGCCTCCGTGTGTTTTAGAAGAGACAGAAGCACAGACGACAGGAGAGAATGGCTGTTTTCACCCTGTTGGTGATATTTTAGCCCGTGTGATTGAGTTTATTCAACTCTGCAGCTGTTGTTTGTGAAGGCGCCAAGGAAACAGGGCAAATTGATGGACCTATTGGGTTACACCTGCTTCATATATGAACCCTCCGTGACCACAACTGCTCACCTCAGAACGCTGTCTGCAAACAGAACCACGGGTTACTGCATATAAGATGGAGCGCCGCTCACCGCCATCGATGGAGGGACGATGGCTTTGTGTGTCTGTGTGCGTGCACGTTTGTCCGTGCCTTTTGCTACAATGACACAAGAGTCACTGAATGGATTTTAATTAAAGTAACTATTGAGTTGACATCTGCAACTGATTCAAGATCAGTCAAGTGACATTAGAAAATGCAAAAAAATGGATATAATTCAGCCCATTTATCTGTTATTGAGCTAAAACTGGAGGTTTAAATAGCTGAGAGACGGTCACAACACATACTGTATTATTCGGACTATAAGGCGCACCGGATTATAAAATGCAATATCAATGAACGGGTCTGTTTTCATAAGGCGCACTGGATTATTACGGTGGCACTTTAGGGCCACGCTAAGAAAAATAAAATTAAAAGCCATAAAATTACAAGGATAAGTCGAATAATGTCTTAATATTATGAGAAGTAAGTCGTACGAGTCTTTTTGCAGCACTCGTGATTTTTTTTGGTTTGTTTTTCACGAGTCGGCTCCACGACACGACCTGTCAGTCAATCCAGTAGGTGTGTCAGCAAATGACCGATCCGAAGTTAAATAAGTCGTAATATTAACCGAAGTCCAACACAATAAAGTAGGTTTACCGTATTTTAACTGTGGTAAAATGAAGAAAATTGAGCGTCTTGTTAAATTATACTTTGGTAATGGTTTTACATATAAGGAGATAGTTAATCTGTTAGCACATCAGCATCAGATTATTCTCAGTATCAGGTCTTTGAACCTGTTTACAGTCAAGTGGTACACTCTGATGTTCTGCAGCAGCTCTCTGCAGGTAAAGAGCATTTAGCTTCGGATTGGTCATTTGCTGACACGCCTACTGGATTGATTGACAGGTCGTGTCGTGGATCCGACTCGTGGAAAAAATAAATAAATAAATAAAAGAGATCAGTAAAAAAAAAAAAAAAGTCTTTTACGACTTTATTCTCGTCATTTTATGGCTTTTAATAATTTTTTTCTTAGCGTGGCCCCAAACTTCGTCATAGATTATAAGGCGCATTAAGCGAAACAAAACAGAACGTCAAACTTTATTCAACTCATTCACAATAATTGTCAACATTGTTCAGTTGTACCACATAAAATCGGTCAGAGGTCAATAAGTACAACCAGAATTAATACATAAGGTGCACCGGATTATAAGGCTCACTGTCGATTTTTGAGAAAATTAAAGGATTTTAAGTGCCTTATAGTATGAAAAATACAGTATATATATATATATCACAAGCATTGGATATTGGGTTTAATAATAATATTCACGTATAACAGGAATAAAATAACACCAATATGTACTGTTTTGCTCTGTATAGTTTCAGATTAGGGACTTTCAATGTTAAATCTGAAACACGAGACTCGATCATCCATCAAAGTTTGGTCCAAGTCTGAGCAATGTGTGGCCCGGACTACTTGGGTGAGCGCTTGGCAGATAAGCACTCCCGTAAAATGGGTCTCCAAATTACTGTTTAGGCTTGCAGAGCCCCCCCACGGTGCAACATAATAGGTGGGTTGAATGTGTCATGATGGCTGTGGTGGGGGGTTTCCCAGGGCAAAACAAAGTAGATTGAAAGATGAGGAGGAAACAGGAAGGGGGGCTGATTCTTCTCTCTGGTGGTAAGAAGAGCGGCTGAACAGGACCAGACAGCTCATGATAACTCCAAAGTAAAAGTCTGAACTTCCTCTAGAATTAAATTCACTAGTGAAACTTCACAGGGGTTGTTTTAAGGACACCCGGAGATGGAAAAATTCTTCGTGTATTGAAATTAAAGGGTGAAACTGAAGTGTTCACACTCAAAACTTCCCCCAGATTTGCAGAAAATAGCTGAAAATGTATGAAAACTAAAGAGAAACATCTCTAGCTTCAAGATTTTTAGGGCACTGTTTGTTTTATGGTGCGGTATTCACATTTTCATCAGTGCCTAAAGTGGTAAATATGAACTTATTAAAATCATTTGTGCTGTTGCATAAACAGCAAATTTTAGGAAATTTCTGTGGGAAATGTAAGTGCTTCAAAGTTCATGCTCAATAATCCAGGTAAAACAAAAAAACTAAGTTAAGTCAGGTCACCTGGATGGGTTCTTTTTTTTGTTGTTGTTGTTTTTGAGACATTTCGTCCTTCATCCAAAGAACTTCATCAGTCTGAGGAGCCACAAACAAACTCAGTCCCATAAGCAGCACAATCAAATAGTGGGCCAACCAGTTTGCTGGTGATACAATGTTTTCTGGGGCCCGCCCCCTCCTCGGACTGATGAAGTCCTTTGGATGAAGGATGAAACATCTCAACAAGAAAAAAGAACCTGTCTAGATGACCTGACTGAACTTTGTTGTTTTTTTTTACCTGGATTATTGAGCATGAACTTTGATATTTTGAACCACTTTGGCTACGGCTGCCTCAGAGGAGTCGACGGAGGAGAGGGCGTGCTGCAGAAACCATATTTAGTTTCTGTCCAGTGCCCTGAGACGACTTCTGTTCTGACTTGCCGCTATATAAATAAACTAATTGAATTGAAATTGAATTGAATTGAATCTTATCACCATCAAACTGGTTGGCCCATGTGAGTGTGCTGCTTGTGGGACTGATTTGTTGTGGCTCCTCGGACTGATGAAGTCCTTTGGATGAAGGACGAAACGGCTGAACAAAAAAATAAATCATCCAGATGACCTGACTGAACTTTGTTGGCTCTCTTAGCGCCGCTAGTATTTAGCTTGACAGATTTATCACAGTAATTGTCCCCCATCGCGAAGGAAAGAGGGAATCAGAAATACCCTCCATATGTCCGTGAGTTGGACAACTTGAAAAATAAGTGAAGTCTCATCCTTTTGGTATGTGGCTGCATCTAGGCATAAGAAAGTTCTTTTTAAAAATCATAAAAATCCAAGATGGCCACTGCCACATACAGTATACATATATATATATATATATATATATATATATATATATATATATATATATATATATATATATATATATATATATA
>NC_056509.1:39016876-39020025 GCF_014905685.2 Nematolebias whitei
ATATATATATATATATATATATATATATATATATATATATATATATACATATATATGTAAAGCGGCCACGCCAATCATTTGAGGAAACTATGCTTTCTACTTTTTATATTGTTTAAAGGTAACTAATACACAGAGTACTTACCCACTGGAATATCTCACACCAGAAACGTTAGGGTTTACTTGCATCCTCTGTTCTATTCCAGTCCAGGATCTTGAAAGCTACAAACATTCACTTTTCAAATCCTTCAGCGATGGAGGACATCGGCGTACCACTTGTTTCATCTTGTGACTTATTTAGCTGTTTCTGTGGTATCATTTGTCCACTCCCCCCCACCCCTGTTCTAATTACTTTTTGTTCTACTGTATTTTTCGGACTATAAGGCGCACCAGATTATAAGGCGCAATATAATAATAATTATAATGTGTTATGCGTTGTCATCGTTGTATGTTCCCATACAATGGCGAAATTGTCTTAATGCATTTAACCCATCCACCACCAGGGGGAGCATTTGGGGATAGGGTGTGCTGCTCAGAGACACCACGAGATGTGCAATGACTGGGGATCGAACCTGGGACTTTCGGGTCCCAAGTCGGCTGCCCTGCCTCTACACCATCTCAAGCCCTAATGAACAGGTCTGTTTTCATGCATAAGGCGCACCGGGTTATAAGGCGCATTAAGCGAAACAAAACAGAACGTCAAACTTTATTCAACTCATTCACAATAACCACATAAAATCGGTGCGAGGTCGGTGGCACAACCAGAATTAATACATAAGGCGCACCTGATTATAAGGCTCACTGTAGATGTTTGAAAAAAATAAAAGGATTTTAAGTGTGTCTTATAGTCTGAAAAATACGGTAGTTTTATTTTGTAGTCCTCTCGTCGGTTCCTTTAGCCCGTCTCACAGAACAGGCCATTATTTGTTGACTGCTGCTCACCTGTTGCCCATTTGTCATCAGTTCCTTCCTTTCTTTGCTCACTGACAGATAGACTTTTTTTATTTAGTTTTGGCTGCTTTCTTCGCAGGGCTTCTTCTTTGCTGTCATGACTTAGAACAGAGACGTCACCTGCGATTTCTCAAATTCAAAGCCAAACTTTGAGAGGTGAAGTGGACTATGAAACAAATACTTTTCAAATTAGGGCCACTTTTTCTTGGTTAAAGGAACTGCAGGGCCAAACATTCAACAGAATCACGGGCACAGCAATATGTCATCTGCAAAAACACTGTCAGAGCTCAAGGCTTGCACATCCACATACACTTGAACTAGGCGCTGATGTTGAAGCTGCAATGGAACTAGCATCCTCTGTAGGCTAGTTACAGTATAAATTAATATAAAAGAACAGTGTAATGTCTGAATAAAACATAAAATTGCACCTCTGGTACGTCTTTCCCGGTACTGACTTCTACTCACATTGTTCTGACCTTGTTGCTATGTTCAAATGTTTATTTTTCTAATATGTCAGGCCCAGGCCTAAAAAAAGAAAAAAAAGATCAGTGATCGTAATGTGATTTACCTGGTTAAATAAATAAAGGTTATCGGTTTATTTTACATGTTTACTTATAATTCTTTATTTGATGCTTTAAAACACCATGATTGTGCACTGGAGAGTAGATTTAAAGCTCCGCATCCCGACTGTGGCACCCGAAAAAACAACATACTGCCAAATCCTGCTGCTTCAGTTATGAACAACAAAAGGATCCACTGTTGGGTCGGTGGTATAATATTTGGCTAACACGTGTCCATTTTTGATGCTTTGTAAAAGCTTGAAGCACGGTTGGTTATGCAGACAAAAAGCACTGTGGACAAATGAATACATGTTTATTTTCCTCATAAAGTGAAGAATGAGCGTAATCTGAAGTCACCAAATAAAGTCCAAACCCCGAAACTGTACAACATGGCGCTGCATCGGCACGCTGAGCGCCGGCCTTCTTGCATGTGCCACGGTTCTGAGTGGGGCTAATATGTAGCAACACATGACAGGCACATGGGAGAGTCCAACCAAAAACAGACTGACACTCCCTTCACTTTGCAGTCCTGGAGATTCAACAGCTGCATTTAACAGTGATTGAATCTATGCGCAGAGTTAGTCGTTGATATTTTGCTTGGACAGAAAAGCATTTCATTGTTTTCCATATTAGCATCTGCACAGACGTCGCCATGTCCGCCGTGCCAATCAACGGTACTCTTACTATTATTTTATTTTTCAGTGCAAAATTAGCTTCAACTCTATATCTTGCTCCATCCTGTACCACGGCCCGGCCTCATGCTCCAGTCTCTGCGTCTGTGATGCACTCAAAGCCGACTATAGAGAATCGCAGGCCAGGACACGTTTACAGCACAAGTGAGTGGGACAGCTTATCTCAATCAATCCACATTGCATGTTCATTCATGGTGTTGGTGAAAATATTCACACACCAAAACAATGAAGACATAGTTGGTTCATTATCATTTTTTGAACGTTTGTTGGTGGAAAAATAAAAAAAGACTAGGCTTAAGACTTTCCTTTTTGATAAATCCTATAGTTAGGGTTGGCTTGGGCTTCCTGAGCTATCCCTTAGTTATGCTGCTATAGGCTTAGACTGCTAGAGGACAAACTGATCACATTTCTTGCTACTGTCTTTACTTACTCTGCTCAACCTGTTTTGTATTTGTAATTATTTTTTTTATCCTAACATGTGTTTTTGTCTTTTAGGTACACCTGCACCTACATCTGGACCTGCCATTCTGTGTTCGGTTGTTTCTCCTTTCTGTCCTTTCAAACCCAAACGGTCAAAGCAGATGGCCGCTTGTCCTGAGCCTGGTTCTACTGGAGGTTTCTTCCTGTTAAAAGGGAGTTTTTCCTTTCCACTGTCTCCTTTGTGCTCGCTCAGGATGGGAGACTGCGACAAAGAGAAAACTTGAAGCAATCTGCCGACTCCTTAGATAAATATTGTTAACTGGTTTTTATGTATGTGAACGTTTCTGTGCAGTGCCCTGAGACGACTTCTGTTGTGACTTGGTGCAATATAAATAAACTGAACTGAATTGGATTGAAATTTTAAAAGATTGCACATATCTGTGAGTGGCAAGGAACCTGGTGACATTTTATCAGAACATTTAGAGATTATATTTCTGAATTCGTTTTTTTTTTTTTTAATCAGTCATGG
>NC_056509.1:39020125-39029422 GCF_014905685.2 Nematolebias whitei
ATATATATATATATATATATATATATATATATATATATATATTTTAACTTGTATTCCTTCACTTTTAGGAAACGCGTAGTTTGTACACTCTTCAGAAGTCACCGATTCAAGATGAAGTACTACATGCTTTAAATACCAAACTTAAAAACACTTTAGATGTAATAAAACAAAATGCAAGAAAGAAGTCGAAACTCGTGCCGTCTACGTCATATATGAAAAGAAAACTAAATTAACAAACAAAAAGAGTAGATTAATTTCTGGAGAGGTTTTAAAGGGTCTCATCAAATTTGTATTAAATGCACTTTGATGTATAAGAAGTATAAAGAGAACCATTTTTCTAACAAATGTTAAAAAGCTGCTGTCAGTTGCTCATTATGGTCACTATAGTAACCTCAGGCCTGTGTCTCTCACTCCCTGACTGCCAAGTTACTGAGAGGCAGACAGAAATCGACTGAAAAAGTAAGTCTCAAATAAACAGTCGCTGTGCAGCAATACTTCAGATCTTGCACATTTTTAAACAGAAGGGTCCTGGGATCACATGCGCGTTACATTTTGTGACAGTGTGCTAAATGTTGAAAACAAACCTTCGCATCCGACGTTCAATGGAACATTTGGAGCTAAAATATAAATAAGTCTGTGGAAACGTGGCAGTTTGCAATATGCACGGGGAGATTTGAGGAATAAAAACAACGTACGTTTAATATCAGTGAGACACTTTTGGTGAACGAAGACAAAAATGAACACATTTTGCTAAATTGTATCAAAAAGTTTAAGGGATTTGAAAAATTTCAGAAAGCTTAAAAGTGACATCATCATAAAGTCATCAAGTCTAGACTGTGACTGTGTTCAAATCATTAAAAATTTAAAAATCAGTCAAGTTGAACTGTCTCTTATCTTGTTTAAGCTCTGAGCGATGTTTTTACGCATTCTTCTGGAGCCACGGATCTCCAAAAACAGCTGGATTTTCTTGTGTCACCAAAATCCCATTGATCACCATTCATTTCTTTTCCCCACTTTTTATTTGTATTTTCTTTACGTGGTTCTACATACCGCTACCAAAACTCATTTCACTTTATTTCTAACTGAGACGAGCATTAAGGTGTATAATTTGAATGTTTAATTTCAAAGCTGCGTTAAATAATACTAGAAGCAAATTAGGAATATTTTTTGTTACATTTTTAATACTCTTGTATTTTTTTAAACGCTGTGCTCTAATAATAGGCTGAAACTAAATTCTACTTTTGACATGCTATTTAAAGAACTGTCATAAACACAGGAAGCATTGTTTTATGTCATAGTGACATTTAGAGCAGTTGATGATGACCAGCGTTCTCCAGATTAAAGATCCTCCTCCTCTGGCTGACATGCATATACACTCTTGCATGTGTGTATGCATGTGTAGAAAAAGGTAGATCCTCCTCTCAGGCCCCGTTATTTTTGCCTAATACGTCCATGCAGAGCCGGCGGTGTGCAGCAGCACAAAGATCAGAGTTATTCTGGTCCTGCCAGCCTGCTCAAGTGCTGATAGGAAAGGATTAATGAGGCGGTGGGCCACTCATCGCTCGTAATTAGAAATAACACTAAAAAACTATTTTTGTGCTTGTTCCTATGGAGAGATCTTGACCCTCAGGACACCCCACCATAAACATCCACTCCCCCCGAGGCAGCAGACGTCTGCAGAGGTGCAGTAAATATAGGCTCGTAACCAGTGAGGCTATGTGGCACATGGCTGAATGGAGGCAAGCGCAGATGATTAACAACTTTGGATGTGTACTCTGGATGCTCAAATGTCAGGAGGCCATGCCTAAAATACACACTGGACTGTTTTGTTGTCTCCAAGTCTCGTAATGCAGCCGTACACACAGTAAGACGATATTCTTTGCTCTTTGCGTTTTGGCTTCTTTGGTTTTCATTCCTTATAAAAATTAGGATATTTTCCCATAAAACTCGAAAACCATACTGATATTTTCTGATTTTTTTTTTTTTTAATTGGGGATTAGTTGAAAGTTTGTCAAGTTTGCATTATACAATGATTTGTGTTGAATTCAGCAGTACTTTGTGAGCACAAATAGAAGTAGCAGGAGCGATCAATGATCATTTAGGGTCAGCCTGGGGCGTTTGATGAAGAAATATAATATTTCTGCTGAAATTAGCCCGGTCTGACCCAGATTAGGGCCAGGCTGGGCCATAATAATGCGCAGGCCGGGCCGGTGTTTGGCTTTTGATTGCGTCAGCAGACGCGCGTGGCTGATGATCCAATTATATGGCAACATGCCTTGCCATATGATCACCAGCCACACGCAGCCATTTGACCACGCTGACTGGCCGGTTGAAAGAAGTTAAAAAAAGTTCAGGTAAGCTTCAGATAGGACTATACTGCCAGGCAGCGATCCACCCAAAGCCCAAATGGACGTTCATTCAGCCACTCCATTCAGCAGACGAACACAAACGATGACCCAAACAGGTGCGATCCCAACATATCCGACATGTCAGAGCAGGGTCCGTGTATGAATAATGCAGAATGCAGGCAGAAGCAGGGATTTAATGCACTTTGGCGGCCATGAAAGGACAAACACCCCCTCAGCCGCACGCGTCTGCAAACTGTTAATAACTATATAAGTAATCAAAGCTTAATTAAAAATGTTGGGGGGGGTTCGGACCTGTTACTACTGTTAATTCGTCAGGTTGGGTAGGGTTTGGAAATGATAGCTACAGGCTGGGGCTGGATTTTCTGAGCCCGAATGCAACTCTAACTCCAACTAGCCATTAGCTTATCCATCTAGTCAGAATTAAACTCAATTTCTTTGAGTTGAAGTCGTTCAAAGAGTTATCTACAACAGGTAAGATGTTAGCTGTTCATACCTTTGTACAAAACCACACTTCAAAGCATTCGATCTTTAAGGTTGCAGAAATGCAGAAAAGTTATTGACAACTTTTAGTCTTCTATCACAGTAAAATGTGAAAACCTGTTTATTAATTTTAGTTTAACAAGTGCTCATTTTTAACATAATTTAATGAGTTTATTAAGTGAACTCTTTCACATGGACCTGTTACCATGATTGACATTTTATAATAATTATACATTTTATTTGGATAGCGCTTTTCTAAATACTCAAAGAAGCTTGAATTATTATTATTATTATTGTATTATTAAGATTTTATGCACATTGCTGTTTGTAAACATTGATTATTTACACATTTAGTTTATGTAAACAACAACTTATGTTTTATGTACAAATTAAAAATTGTTTTTGGAAAATAAAATGTTTTAAATAAAATCGTGTTATTGTTGAAAAATGTTGAAAAATAACTTGTAGCAAAAATAATTCAAATAAAGTTCCAGTTGAATTTTTTTAGCTATACCTTCTCATTAAGATGAATAAGAATAATATTCCCTCAACAGTGACAAATAAAAAATAAATCTGGTTAAAATTAAAACAAACATAGATTAATATCAAACACTGATTTTAGCTCTTCTTTAGGTAAAATCCAGATTTTAATGTTATTATTGCCTGCTGTTGACACGTGAAAGGCTGGAGATAGTGTTTTATTCCTTGTGTGCATGTGTCTGTTAGCAAAATATCTCATAAATCACTGGACAAATCTCAATTAAACTTTCATAAAGCAATCATTTGAAGGTTCATCTACATCTGATCAATTCTGGAAGTTGTTATTAACAACTATCTTCTCAGCATGAGCTGAGTTTAAAACTCTGGGTGGTGGACGATATGTGTTCCTTCAAGGAATGCTACATCTTTGTTCCTTTTAGCTAGTTGCTAATTTTATAGTTTCATGCTGGGCGTGTTTTCAGAGGTATTTTGCTCCAATTCAAAACTTGTTTAAGGCTGTAAATGGTCCCCACAGAGCCTAAAAACAGCTAAAAGATAAAACACCGAAGAAAAAACTGTGGTCAGATCATTTTCATTGGATTCATTACTATGAGCCGCCTTGTTTTCTGTTACCGTATTTTAGGACTATAAAGCGCATTTGAAATCCTTTAATTTTTTTTTTCCAGAAAGCCTTATGTATTAATTCTGGTTGTGCTTACTGACCTCAAACCCATTTTATGTGGTACAACTGAACAATGTTGAGAGTTACAGTGAATGAGTTGAATAAAGTGGCAGCACGACGGCTCAGTGGTTAGCACTGTTGCATCACAGCAAGAAGGTCCTGGGTTCAATCCCCGGTTGGACCTGGGGTGTTTCTGTGTGGAGTTTGCATGTTCTCTCCGTGCATGTGTGGGTTTTCTCCGGGCACTCCGGTTTCCTCCCACAAAACAAAAACATGCATGTTAAGCTGCCTACAGGCCCAGGCCTCCCTTACAAAAGAGATCTGTGATCTCAATGGGATTTGCCTGGTTAAATAAAGGTTAAATTAAAATAAATAAATAAATAAATAAAGTTCAACTAACCTGACTGTTTTGTTTCGCTTAATGCGCCTTATAATCCGTTGCACATTATGTATGAAAACAGACCCGTTCATTGATAGTGCACTTTTTAATCCAGTGCGCCTTATAGTCCGAAAAAGACGGTACTTCTTAAGTACTCGCATGCTTCAGTGCAACAAAATGGAAACACATTTTGGCCTAATTTTAACAAAGTGAGTGGCGGCAGAATTAGTCAGGAAAATAAGCAGAGGGTCAGGGGGGGCCTCCAGAACGCCAAAGCAAACTCAAAGCCTCCCTTCTTTATTTCAAAGCTCACAAGTAGGGATTACAAAATTACAGTGCTTCAGTTGCAACAGTCCATAAAGTATTGGAGGAGGAGGAGGAGGAGGAGGAGGAGGAGGAGGAGGAGGAGGAGGAGAGACGACAGACCAGTGGAGAAATTTTGAGCCAAGTCATGCAAAAGGTGTGGGAGAAGGCCTCCGGTATAGTAGCACCCTTTTGTGGAAAAAGAAGAAAATAAATCCATCTCTCAGTAGGTCAGTGCAAAAATAGTAATGAATATATGCATACAAAGAAAATATATATATATTGTAAATACTTGACTGTTGACTACAGACACAAAGAAATATACAGAGACTTGTAAGAGGCAAAAGCCCAACTCTTTTTTTTTTTAATGCAGGAGTCTCCGGAGCCCAAAGCAGAGACTCTTGAACAAGTGCACATCAAACACGACAGCTTTTACTCTGAACCGTTTCTAAAATAAATAAGATCAGATCCCTTTTTTTTTTTTTCTGAGCCGTCATGACCTCTGCAGAAAGACGGACAGCACCAGAACCACTGCCGGTGTCGCTCTCAGAGCACACAGCATGCTTTGGCTCCAGCCAGAGAGGAAAGACTACAATAGATATATATTTTTTAAAAGCTACAAGCCGCTGAGTTGTATGTATGTAATTTTTACATAAATATTATACAACGGCTCAGATAAATCATTTTATCTGCAAATCTCTGAATGGAAATGCACAAGCTGTGAATGTTGTTTGATATTCAGATATATTGTAAAGCACCAGGAGACAGTAGGGATGACAACAACTGAAAAAAAAAGTATTTTCACTTCATTTTTCACATTATTTGAATAGCACGCGCCAATTACCGGTTTTCAAGGTAAACCGTAGTTTTGAAAAAAACAATACATTTTTCATGTTTCTACTAGGAATGCACGGTATTGGATTTTTGACCGATATGCCGATATGTTAAAACTTATTTGGCCGATAACAGATATCAATATATTTTTTTCCTAAACCTGCTTACAGAGACCACATAGTTTTTCTGCCGTGGAAATAAAATACATTATTTTGCATGCTCTTTGTCAATTTGGCCTGCTACCAAATGCAGATGACAAAAAGGGGGCTGAAAATGATGTAACACTATATAAATGTATATATATTTTTAAAACAGTGCCTTTTATATCTGTAATTTTTTTTTAATGGAATGGTCGATGTCCAATATTAACTTTATCACCAATATCGGCTGATACCATGCCGATAATATCGTGCATCCCTAGTTGTATGGGGTGCCATTTGAAAAGTTACACTGTCAAAAATTAACAGCAATATTTTGGTTTATTTAGCCTTTCAAAAGAAAAAAAAACATTTTATTTTTTCAAAGTCATATTTTTTACTGTTATTCATACATTTATAAATGTCATAGTTCCAAACTAAATATTTATTTTACAAGCAAAATATTTAGTTAGCAAGCTAAATATTTAGCTCCACACTAAATATTTAGTTTACAAACTAAATGTTTATGTCCAAGCTAAATTTTTAATTTACAAACTAAATATTTAATTTGCAACTTAAATATTTAGTTGGTGAACTAAATATTTAGCTGTAAACATTTATTTTCCTAAGTAAACATTTATTTTCCTAACTAAATATTTGATTTGCTAGCTAAATATTTAGCTTCGACCTAATTATTTATTTTCCAAGCTAAACATTTAATTTCCAAAATAAATATTTAATTTGCTAAATAAATATTTAGCTCAGACCTAAATATTTAACATGCAAGTTAAATATTTAGTTTGTAAATTAAACATTTAGCTTGGACATAAATATTTAGTTTGTATACTAAATATTTAGCTTGTAAATTAAACATTTAGTTTGGAACTATGACATTTATAAATGTAAGAATAACATGGTGAAAATCTGACTTTGAAAAAAATATATATATATATTCTTATGAAAGGCTAATAAATAAACCAAAATACTGCTGTTAATTGTTGACTGTGTAACTTTACAAACGGCACCCCATATAGTTTCTACTTTTACTAAGATTCAAAAACCCAAAGCGTTCTTTGTTTGTTTGTTGTAAATATATAAATATGTGATGCATATGTAATTTTTGTTGTTGTTGTTTTAATACCAAGAAACCGTGATGTTTTTACTGAAGGTCAGTGTTTCGTGCCTGGTTGCCTGCCCTTGAAAGACATTGGAGCCCTCAAAAAACAATTCTATGACGGTTACAATTTCAGTTTGCATAGCATGAGTTTTCACCGGGGATTATCCTGGGGTTTTCTTGCACGTCTGCGCTGCGAAGCCTTCCTGAGCACACCTCGTGTACTGTATGTACTTGCATTAATCCCACTGACAGAAACAGATTTTTATTTATTTTTTCTTACTTTTGGGTTCACTTTTAAAGATATGACTTGAAGAGGGTGTACTGCAAAACAAACAATGGTTTTGGCATCTTGACAAAGTTATCGTTAGCCCTGTGCTTCATTTTTATGCCTTAAACAGCGGAGAGCCGAACAGAAACCAGAGAACAGAATGAACAGAAACAGTGTTGCCATCGTCTGTGAAAAGGCTGCATCAATTCAGTTTAAAACCATAAAATACTGAACTATGCGTTTTGACATTATGCCTTGGCAGAACTTAAATAGGCCAATAAAACTAATTTAGATCATAGATGCATAGACTGGAAGCTTAAATATTCACGTTTTTCTGACAGGTGTTTAATGCAAAAATCTGTGCACCAATAGTGCATAAATCTTAATGCTCCATTTAGATAATAAAACCAGATTTTAGCATAGCTAAGTAGTTACTTTTCTACATAACATTAAGCAGAAATATTTGCAGGGGTCTGTCATTTAAAAATTGTGTACAGTAGTCCCTCGTTTATTGCGGGGAATCAGTATCCTGAAGCCCCGCGCTAAGTGAAAAACCGTAAAGTAGGAACAGTAGTACAAGTAGTACCGTATTTTTCAGACTATCCGTCTCACCGGATTATAAGGTGCATTAAGCGAAACGAGTTCATTTTGACAGATTTTGAGCGTCATTTACCACAAAATCGGTTCGAGGTCAGTAAGCACAACCTAAATTAATACATAAGGCGCACCAGATTATAAAGCTCACTGTCGATTTTTGAGAAAATTTAAGAATTTTAAGTGCGCTTTATAGTCTGAAAAATATGCTAGTAGTTTATTTTAGTGTTTGTATATATATATATATATGCATAAATGCCTTCATATATATATGAAGGCATTTTAAACAATTCCCACACTCTTGCAATATTCTAAAAAATGTTTCTAAACTCTAAATGCTCTAAAAGAGCACAGATTGCCATGATTTCAGCTCTCTGCCTCCGGCTGCACTCTCAGCCACGGAGATCAGCTGATCTCCATGCAGAGGAGAGATCAGCTGATCAGCAGCAGGAGAAAGCCTCTCCCACAGCTGTGGGCTGCACACAGGTGCTAAATTATTTCAAATAATTTATTTTAAATTTAAAAATCCATGCCGATCATGCGGCTCAGCCATTATGTGTCATGTCCAATCTTACTTTGAAAAACGGACCGCGAAGTAGCGAGGGACTACTGTAATAATCACTTAGTTTGTTGAGCAGTGATTAAAATGTGCTGGGGTCAGCATCAAATTTAGAGAATGGATTGAATCATCGGATAATCGTCTACATCTGATTAACCTTTGGAGCCAACCCAATTCAAGATGGCCACCACAACTAACACAACCTTGGCAAACCTATAAATTACTATAATCCACGGATTTTTCAGATATCGAACTCAAATTTGTTTTGATGGTAGCAGAGTCATCCATACCAAATTAACACGAACAGGTTGCTTGAGCTATTTGTTTAAAACTTGGTCATGCAAGGCGGCGGGCGACATGCATTCCTTCACGGAATACAAGTTTCATCTGAGCTACGGTGACAATTCCAACATATTATATTTTGTAAACAGCTAACATTATTATTAAACATCAAATTTGTTTTTAATTCAATGAGGCATTGATATATATATATATATATATATATATATATATATATATATATATATATTGCATTTTTTGGACTTTAGCAAGAACAGTTAATTTTTTTTTAAAGTTGTGTTTCTTTATATTAGCAGCTTTTTTATAGTTTCTACATATATTTGGTGTTAAATGGATCAAAAGTGTAAAAAAAAAAGGTGAAATTTCTGCGTGATTATGTAAAATACTAGGGATGCACGATATTGGATTGTTGGCCAATATCCGATATTTTAAAACTTATTTGGCCGATACCAATACCGATGGTTTGTTTTTCCTAGACCTATTTACAGAGACTACATAGTTTTCTCTGCTGTAGAATTAAAAATACATTATTCTGCATGATCTTTGTCAATTTGGCCTGCTACCAAATGCAGATGCCAAAAAGGGGGCTGAAAATGATGCAACACTTCAACTTGGATTATGTTTAATGTGAAATTTATTCATGACATTTACTCTCTCTAACACAATGACAACACTCGACCAATGCAAATTTGTGAATTTTCACAAATCTAAACTCAATGGCACGCGTGATGTCATTACGTTGAGCTGGCGCTGCAGGCATCCTTGTAACTGGGTTGTCATACAAAAAAGCACCTT
>NC_056509.1:39054422-39083882 GCF_014905685.2 Nematolebias whitei
TTTTTAGCTAAGACTTTAAAACACAGAGGTAGAGCATTTTTAATAACTGACTTTATTCAGCAGACTGCAGGTTTACTTGTGGTTCCTAGAGTTTCCAAAAGTAGAAAGAGAGCATTCAGTTATCAGGCTCCTCTTGTGGAACTAGTTTCTGTGAGGCCGACACCTTGTCTACTTTTAAGATTATCTTAAGTATTTCCTTTTTGATAAATCCTATAGTTAGGGTTGTCTTGGTTTCCTGAGCTATCCCTTAGTTCTTAGTTTTGCTGCTATAGACTTAGACTACTGGAGGACAAATTGATCTCATTTCCTCAAATGAATGGTTACAAATAAATCCAAATGAATAGTTTGTATTTGTAATTATATCTATCTTAACGTGGGTTTTTTTCCTATAGTGAAAGACCTGCACGCCTCCATTCTGGACCTGCCATTCTGTGTTCATTTCTCCTTCCTGTCCTCTCAAATGCAGCCGGTCGAAGCAAATGGCCGCTTGTCCTGAGCTTGGCTCTGCTGGAGGTTTCTTCCTGTTATGACCGAGTTTTTCCTTTCTACAGTTGCCGTTTTACTTGCTTAGGATGGGAGACTGCGACAAAATGAAGACTCAGTGCAATCAATGGCTTCCTTAGATTAAAAAAAAAAAAAAAGTTCCTAGTTGACTTTTTATGTAAAGTATTTTTTGAACTATAAGGTACACCGGATTATAAGGCGCATTAAGCGAAATAAGTTTATTTTAACAGATTTTTGAGCGCTGTGTACCACATAAAATTGGTTCGAGGTCAGTAAGCACAACCAGAATTAATACATAAGGTACATTGGACTATAAGGCTCAGTGTGCCTTATAGTCCAAAAAATACAGTATGTGAATGATTCTGTTCAGTGCCCTGAGATAGTGGTGACTTGGATCTATATGAATAAACTGAATTGAATTGAACTGAAATTAATATGAAGGGGCAGCTGGTTCCACAGTTTAGGAGCTACAACTGAAAAATAAGTATGACATCAGTTAATCGATGCTTTTACATGTACATGAGTACAGAAATATGCCAGCATGAAGGTGATATCAGTAATCTCTCCAATCTGTTGTCATTTCAGACTGGGAACAGGTAGATGTGAAAATGATTGCAGCTCATAAAAGCTTTTCATTATTTCATTTTGACTGCTCAGCAGGGGGAGAAAACTCATTTTACGACCGTTTGCTTCCTTTTGTGGGGTCTTGATGTGGACCAAGACAACCGTCTTTCTTTTTTTTTTTAAATGTCACAGCGTGGAAAACATGACAAACTGCGGCTTTGTGTATCTGCTATTAGATCATGTCAGTCCTTCCTGCGAAACAGTCAAGTGGTTGGGCGTTATGTTTTTCTTTTCGTCTTTGTTGCTTGGCATGGAAACTGTGACAGATCGTGGCGCGGCGTGGCCCAGATGAAAGACCCAAGCCACTTCCTGTCTTCAGCAAGGTGCAGATGCAGAGTCACATTTAACAGCAGCGCAGGAAAATCTCAACCTTTAGTAACCTTGGAAACAAGTTGTCATACATATATTCATTCAGCAAGGCCCAGGTGACTGAATCACAAATAAGCCCATTTACTAATTGCTGCTTTTAGTCCTAAATATGCAGGACGGCCCTCTCCCTTAAGTATTTCATCCCATATGGTTGTCAACTTTTATTTATTTATTTATAAAAGCTTAAGATTTAATAGATGGATTTCTGTTGTTGTTGCTTCTGATGGTCTCTAAGAGGGAATGGCACAGATGGGCTCACTGCAGACTCAACAGCTTGAAAAGCAACATGTCCAGTGATGGCAAAGAGGGCCACTGCCAAAGATTCAACAGCCTGTCGACCTATGCTTCTTCACTTTCTGCATGTTTATCAGCTCTGACTTTGTAAGTTTGGAAACGTCTAAGGATGACTAACCTCTTTATGACCTGGTTATCTTTTTTTGTCATCAACTAAAAATCAATATCATTAATGTTTGCTGCACAGTTTAAGTCAGCGAGTCGCGTCTTGAGCGAGCACTGACAGATCCTTTCAAAATGGCACCTTGTTTATTTCTGAAGATGTCACACTGCCATCTTACAAACCTGCAAACCATCGGAGTATTGAAGACTCAAAAAATAAAAACAGAAAAGTGTCAGCCCAGCCTAACTTGTGTAAAATTAAATGGTACCACTTTACAATAAGGTTCCCCTTATAAATGACTAATAGTTTATAGATACATTACTAATTCCTTTTTATAATTAATTAATAACTGCTTATTATGCATTAATTAAGGGTGACAAAGAGACAAAACTGACCAGTTTCTTGCCAAATAGTGAACTGAATCTGTTCACCTATGTATTCCATCTAGAGTTAAACATTTCAGATTGTTACTACCTTGTAAGAACAATAAGCATTTGTAAACCTATTTCTTTAGCATATAAAATAATACTTTATCACTGCGCTATAAGTATCTACAACTAATATTATATCCTAAAAAAATTAGTTTTACAAATGCTTACTGTGTTTACAAGGTAGTAACTTAGTCTGAAATGTTCACCTCTAGATGAAATATATAGGTGAACAGATTTGGCTCAGTATTTGTCAAGAAACTGGTCAGTTTTGTCTCTGTCACTCTTAATTAATGAATAATAAACAATTATTAATGATTTATAAAGGGTTTATAGAGGAATCAATAATGTATCTATAAACTATTTATTAGCATCTATAAGGGGAGCCTTTTGTCTAAAGTGGTACCAAAAAAATTACATTAAGAAAAAAAAATTACATTATGAGAAAAAAGTCATAAAATTACAAGAATAAAGTCATAGTATTACAAGAATAAAGTCGTACGACAATAAAGTCAAAATATCACCGAAAAAAGTTGTAGTATTATGAGAATAAAGTCATAATATTATGAGAATAAACTCATAATATTATGAGAATAAAGTCGTAGTAGCATGACAATAAAGCCATAATATGAGAATAAACTTGCAGTATTGCCAGAATAAAGTCATAATGTATCAGAATAAACTCGTAATATTATCAAAATAAAGTCGTAATATTATGAGAATAAGCTCATAAAATTATGAAAATAAAGTCATAGTAGCATGAGAATAAAGTTGTAATATTATGAGAATACACTCATAATATTATAAAAATAAAGTCATAGTAGCATGAGAATGAATCCATAATATGAGAATAAACTTGCAGTATTACCAGAATAAAGTCATAATGTTATCAGAATAAAGTCGTAATATTATCAGAATAAAGTCGTAATATTATGAGAATAATATACGACCTAGAACCGATTTTATGCGGTACATGGTGTTCAAAAATCTGTCAAAATGAACTATTTTATGAAAATAAAGTCATAGTAGCATGAGAATAAAGCCATAATATTATGAGAATAAACTTGTAGTATTACCAGAATAAAGTTGTAATATTATCAGAATAAAGTCATAATATTATGAGAATAAAGTTGTATTATTACAAGAATAAACTCGTAACATTACCAGAATAAAGTCGTAATATTATCAGAATAAAGTCGTAATATTATCAGAATAAAGTCGTAATATTATGAGAATAAACTCATAATATTACGAGAATAAAGTTGTAACATTGTGAGAATAAACTCGTAATATTATCAGAATAAAGTCGTAATATTATCTGAACTCTGACAGGAACAAGAAGTCCTACAACTGTGGTAAAATGATGAATGTTCATGTCGGCAGTACAAGGGGGCCCAACACACTGTTGCATATGGATTCTTATGATAAACTGAAGTTGTATGGTTGCAATTAATGGCTGCATTGACGAATTGTCGTCACATAATGTGGATGGAGACATATTTCGCAAATAGAGACCCAGAAGTGATTGTGGACTTCTTTGTAAACACTGTGACTCACATCAGAGGCTGTCCACAGCAGGTGCAAGCCGACCCAGGCCATATTACGAGTTTATTCTCATAATATTATGAATTTATTCTCTTAATATTTCAGCTTTATTGTCGTACAACTTTATTCTCGTAATTTTATGACTTTATTCCATAATGTAGTTTATTTTTTCTTAGCGTGGCCCTAATGCTCCGTCGTAGTCACAGAACTGGGTGGTACTATGCAGAAATTTAATTTCCTGTCAATCTTTGTCTATAGAAACACATTTCACGGCTTGACAGATGTTTCATATTTAAAACATGCATGCTTAGAAAATGGATAAACTTTTATGTAATAACCTGAAGCTCTGATCAGACTCAGAAGTTAATCAAATACCACAGATTTGACCAGTGAGCTTCAAAACCATAAAAAAATGTAATGTTTGTTCCAAGCCTCTCAATTCCTGTTTACTTCTGCTTAGACTACAGACACAAGTGTTAATGTGTCTGTCTGTTAGCAAAATATCTCATGAACCAGAGGATGCATTTTAATAAAACTCTCAAAGTACTCAGAGTACTGTAAGGCGCGCCAGATTATAAGGCGCAATATCATGGAATGGGTCTGTTTTCATACATAAGGATATAAAATGCATTAAGCGAAACAAGTTCATTTTGACAGATTTTTGAACACCATGTACCGCATAAAATCGGTTCTAGGTCAGTAAGCACAACCTGAATTAATACATAAGGCGAACCGGATTATAATAATGACTACGTCACCTTATGCTTGTATGTGCGGGGTGTTTTTTTCATTATCAGGGTCTTTCTTCTCAGCCAAGAAGAAAGAGTTTGACAGGATTTTTTTTGTTTTCCGCCAATTCGTACGTGTACAGTTTCACTACTTTTTTATCTGTCTAAACAGGTCTCACTTGTAAATGAGTCTTCGAGGCTCAATGCGATTTATCTGTCTAAATAAAGGTTGAATTGAATTGAAAAAAAGGCTCACTGTTGATTTTTGAGAAAATTTAAGGATTTTAAGTGCCCCTTATAGTCTGAAAAATACGGTACATCTACAGTTGATTATCATTGGAGGCAATCAAAGATCTAGTGATCCTTCAGGAAATTTTAGTTTTTAATGGAATCGTTTAAATGATTTCTGATCCGTAAATGGACAGTTTTGGTCATCATAAAGTAATTTAAAAAGAAAAGTTTTTATCATTTACTTGACAAAACAACTGATATTAGAAGAGAATCTTTGTTTACTAACTGCGCTGCAGTATTTTAGTTATGAACAAAGAATAATAAAGATAATCATCAAAATAAACCACAAAATTTCCCCGACTTTATTTTTTGTTTCGGTTTGGTTTTGTTTCATACCGATTATTTTTATTAATATCATTATTATTTGCTTTCACTGCCTAAATAAAATTTAAAATTTAGCCAAGGCTTAACATTTGAGGGTTTTAAACCACACTTTAATGGCAAATAAACTTGAACTGACAATTTATGCAATAAAACCCGTTTTATTTTATCAATGTTTTAACTGATTTAGTAGCTTCAGCTCTGGATTTTTTAATTTTTAATTTCTAACATCATCTTGTAATATTTTAACTATAATTTATAAACATTTTATTTGAATAATACAGTCAGCTGCATCTTTTTCTACTCAGATGCCACATTTACCTTAAAAACTGATTTTTTTTACACAATGTAAAGTTTTATCGCTGCTTCTATTATCATTTACTGAAATATTTCAGCTACTTCAGTAGAGGCATTCATAATCAGCAACCTCAACTACAACTAATAATATAACTTTACTTATAAATCAACACTTTTACCTTACTTATCGGTGTACCTAACCAGAAAGTGTAGTTCTGTCATTGTAGCTTTACTTTACTCAAATGATCGAGCAGCTTTATTTTCTCTTCTGTTCGCTTTGTTCCCCAGGTTTTGATTATACTTCAGCAGAGTTATACGGACTGTTATAGCACCTGAATGCAATTTATAAATCTAAAAAAAAAAAAGCTCGAGATAGAAGTGTAAGAAAATATGTTTTTATTAGATGTCCATTTTTAGCACATTTCAGAAGCCCTCTTGTGATCAACGCCTCCTCAGAAACCACCTCAGGGGGAAGTTCCAGCTGAATGTCGAGGGCTTCTGAAAGTTTATTAGCCGTCTGTGGGCAGTGAAAGTGAAAAGAAATCATCTGCTTAATGGGGAAATTTTCTCATCTTAGTACTTTGAATGTGTGTGTGTGTGTGTGTGTGTGTGTGCGAGGAGGCCAGCAGCTGTGACAGATTACCCAGAGAGGTGTAGTTTACTCTTAACAATAACAGCTCCATCACTGAACTCATAACATTTTCTCCCAGTTCGACCAGTCTGTTCAGTGTTCACGTTGGCATGTCCCTTCGCCAGACGAGCGGCTGACTCATCCTCACCGTCACTTAGGAACAACCAAATATTGTTCAGTTAGCAGCTGAATCGTTTACACTTCCCCCCCCTCGGTGTCTTTTCTCGCAGATACGGTAAATGGTAAATGGACTGTACTTATATAGGTTTACCTCATGCTTTAATGGCATCTGAAATTGCAGATATTGTCACTCTGTCTGCAGTTGGGTCCTAATTTAACTCTGACCTTAACCCAGACGTGTCCTCACATTGGGGGGGGGGGGGGGGGGGGGGGGTGTTGATGATGTGCCCTGATATTTATACCCATCTCCCTCAGTGTTTGTGTCTGTTCTGAGGTTATAACCCAACCGCTCGGCTTCGGCCCTCCAAGCAGAGTCGGTTATCAGATGTACTCGCTGCTCTCAAAGTCAGAACTAAAACAGAAGGATGACAAAATATAAATAACAATGAGTTCCCCTGCGTTCACTGGTAATCAGGTCTAAATAGCAACAGTTTCCAGGATAGATGGGGGGGGGGGGGGTCACCTGCTGCATGGACATTTTAGGCCTGAATGATCCTCCCAGAGGAGGCTCTGTTTGCAGCTGTGGTCCCACTTTGAAAAGACCTGATCAGGACTGTATGACGAGAACGCAACAATTAACAGATGCTACTATTTGTTTTAGTATTCAATTAACTGCCTAGCATTACTTGGAGGAATGCATGTGTCTCCCGTTCATGCCCGAGTTTTAAACATCTTCTTTTGAGGACAAATAATGTAGTTGTTTTTGCTCAAACTGAATATGACGTTCTGCGCAGCCTCGTGCAATATTGTCATGCTCAAAGTGTGCGTTGTCAATGAGTCCCACATCAACTTTTATTAAATTCAAAGGCATTTTCGAGTTCTCTAAGGTGAGTTGGCTGTGCAGCAGTTTCCAGCTACTGTAGTTTTCACCCTATAAGTCGAGGTTTTTTGGGGTTTTTTTGCATAATTTGCACGCCCTGCAACTTATACGCCGAAGCAACATGTTTATGGATTTATTTCCCCATATTTATAAACCAATTTTTGGCTGAGATACAACTGTATTCATTCATTATGACTGACAATATTGAACACTACCATTTTCAGCCACTAGTAGGGGTTGAACGAGTATATAATTTTTAAACTCGACATTAACATAATAAAACCCGAGTAGAACTCGAGTATTTGATGATGTCATAGGTCTCAAGATACAAAAATAAATAAATAAAACCGAAATAAAAGGTAATTATTTACAAAAAAAAAAGACCAACAAAACATTGGGAGCGTATATTATGCTCCTACCATTTATCATACTGCAAATAAGTCACAGGAAAAACTAAACTATTAGTTATTATTATTAAACTGCAAACGTGAAGAAACGTGCAGCACGCCAGAAACGAAACTTAAAACAGTGAATGGGTGGTGGATTGGACCCGGTGTTCCACTATACTCTGTGACCTGCAACAGTGCAACACCGCCCTCTACGGTCATACGGTGGTCACATAATATGACGTCACTACGGATACTCGACATCACATTTTTAACCTCGATAGAGGTCCTAGCAATCGATGTGTAGATTACTCGAGTACTCTGTTAATGCCCTAGCCACTAGATGGCACTTGAGTAGTATGGCATGCCGTTACATCATGTAATAGGTAAAAGTGGCTATTAATGATACAATCGGCTTGCCATAGCCCGCCACCTTTGTTCTGTTCGATGCTTGGAGCAACCGTCAAATCAGCTTCATTTCGGTGCGCCGCCCCTGCGAAATGCAACTAATTTGACCACTAAAGTGCATTTATTAAGTAAAAGTTCAACAGAGACACACCTTTGCTATAATGTTGAGCAAACAAATAATTGTGTTAGGTGGTTATCTTGTTAAATTTCGAATAAATGCGCAGCGATTCGTCCCTCTGCGCATTCCTGCTTCTGCGTATCGGCTTTTGAAATGTAGCTGATTTGACCGTCAAAGTGCATTTATTAAGCAAACGTTAGACTGAGACACACCTTTACTATAATTTTGAGTAAACAAATAATTGTTTTTAGGTGTTAATCTTATTAAATTCTTGTTAAAGTCCTCCTATGCACACTTCTGAGGCCGCCATTTGGCAGCCCATCAATTTTTGGTACAACATCAGCCCACATTTCCGGGTTGTCAGCAGTGACACGTAACAAACGCTACGCGTCAGCGGTGACACATAATAGATGCGATGTATACGGTGAAGCAACGTATTTATAGATTTTCCCACTTTATTAGATAAATTTGGACTGATGAAACTTTTAGGGCGGTGCAACGTTTACGGCAGAAAATACGGTAATCAGTTGTAGAGGCACTTAAGCAAATTATTTCCTGAAGGTTTTTGATCAAATATGTGCAATGGTTCATGACATATTTTGCTAAAAGACAGAGTTAAGCCCAAATAGGTAAGGGCAGAATTTTAAAGAAAGAGATCTGTTAGCACTCAAAGCATGTGATGTTATTTAGTTCTTATTATATCATTATTGTTCTGAAGATATTTTGCTAACAGGTAGACACAGATGCACACACATCGACATGCGAAGGCGGTTGTCTTTTCCCTGCAGTTTGTAAATGTGGTGGGAGATTTAACCGTGTTGTCATTGCTGCCTTGGATGTTTACGTTGCTCATCTTAACTTTTTCTATTTTTCATCGTCTCAAACAAGACGCCGCAGCTGTCAGAAATGTAAAACGCTTCACTTCCTGTGTGACAGAGGATGATTTCGCTGCAGACACCAGGTGTACAGAATGGTAAATTTGAAGCCGTACGGTAGTTCTGATAAGCAGATGGTCTTCTGTGAAAAGGAGAGAATCATAAACTGTTAATGTGGAAACTTTTTTTTTTGGTTGTTTTAGCTTCTCTGTGCAAACTGTTAATGACAACTATTTTTTAATAGATTTCATTACCATTCGTTTCAAAAATGCAGGTCAGATTTTTATAAATTTACCTTTAGTACATCTGTTTAATATTAATTATCTGTTCCATTATCGCCCACTGATGACAGCATAGCGACAATGTGTTTTTTGTCAGTTAGCAAAGTGACTCATGAATAACTGAACAAATATTGGTGAAAAATTCAGAGTAATCACTGGATGAACACCTTAAAGCACAGGCAAAACAGTGGATTAGTGGTTAGCACTGCTGCCTCACAGCAAGAAGGTCCTGGGTTCAATCCCCAGTTTGAACCTGGGATCGCTGCTCATGTTTGCGTGGGTTTTCGCTGGGTACTCCGGTTCCTTTCCACAGTCCAAAAACATGCTTGTCAGGCCCAGGCCTGCCTTGCAGATGAGCTATGAGCTCTCAGTGGGGTTTGACTGGTTAAATAAAAAAATAATAAAATTTTATAATTATTATTATAAATAAACTGATTGAGGGAGCGGTGGCGCAGAGATTAGAGAAGATGGGCCTGTGACCGGAACGTTGCGAGTTCAACTCCCCGGATCGGCAACGTCAAAATGTGGGTAGGAAAGGTGAAACACCCACACCAGTCTCCACCCTCATTTGCCCCACCCTGGGCCCTTGACCAAGGCCCTTAACCCCCACCATCTGCTCCCCCCATCGCCCTAGATAGCAGCTCTCTGCTCCACACAGAGGGCTGTGGTAGCTCGGTGGTCTGTGGTTGCCAATTGCCAAGTCGTGCGAGTTCGTTTGCTGTGGCGACCCCTGAAGAAAAGAGCAGCCGAAAGAAAACTGATAAACTTTTGGAGACAGCTCGATTCAAGATGGCAACTACATCTATTCAACCTTAGCCTGCCCATACAAAAAAAAGGGATTATAAATCAGTGAATTTTACATATATTGAGCTAACTTTTGGTGTGGTAATAGCTGAGAGTCATCCACAACACATACTCTGACCACCCAGATCACAAGAAATATGAAAAAAAATTGCATGGGGTTGTAATTGTCCACATTGTTACATGAACCAGGCGCACCGGATTATAATAATGTCTACGTCACCATGTGCTTGTATGTGCGGGGTGGGGTTTTTTTTTCATTATCAGGGTCTTTCTTCTCAGCCAAGAAGAAAGAGTTTGATAGGATTTTTTTTTTTTTGCCTCCAATTCCTACATGTGTCCAGTTTCACCACTTTTTGGTCTGTCTAAACAGGTCTCTCTTATAAATGAGTCCCCGAGGCT
This sequence comes from Nematolebias whitei, assembly GCF_014905685.2. NCBI lineage: Eukaryota > Metazoa > Chordata > Actinopteri > Cyprinodontiformes > Rivulidae > Nematolebias > Nematolebias whitei. The sequence goes on from NC_056509.1 coordinate 39,064,829, forward strand.
CAATGAGACTAACCTATCTAAATAAAGTTTGAATGAAAAAAAGCAGTATTGTTTGCATGTTTCCAAGTCTCCACTAATTCTGCCTTACGTGCTTTTTCTCTGCCGTGTTCACAGTTTAACGACGCGGACACCCACAGTGCCGTGAAGCTGATGAGTATGCAAATGGCAGGAGGTGAAGAAGAACAAAAGAATAGAGGCATGGGCAGAGAGTGATATGTGTCACTGGTGATGTCAGGCGTCCAAACGTCCAGGGTGACAGCGGCGGCAGTAACGGCCTGAGTCAGAGGATGACATCAACGCTCCAATCTGTCAGACAGGTTGTGAAAGGGTTCAGTCCCACACTCCCATTGTTCGCTGGTTAATGCGGTTATTCATTCTGCCACCGGCCTTACCATTTGTTAATCTGACCTAACACACATTCAGACTCAGCACAAAGACACACAAACAGCTAATTTAAAGGCCACAGCAGTGAAATGCCAGCTTGTTGCACATCATCACACTTTTCTGAACACTAAAGGAAAACGTTTTATTTGAGGGTAGGTGGTAAAGTTGACAAGCATACAGATTCATCAGAAAGTGTACTTTAATTGTCAAAATCTACATCCTTAGTTACAAAAAGTTGGGATGTTGTATTAAAAAGAGAATGTGTTGATTTGTGAATCATCCCCTGGATAGTTAAAGGAATAATCTGGTCGTTTTTGAAGTGATCTGCTATCAATTGGTTATTAGTACCTCATCAGCTCTGACATCAGTCATACAGCATGGAGTACGGAGAAAGAGGAAAGGGTTAGGGTTAAAAGTCTTCAACCAGGCTAGCCAAGTGGGAGCCAGCATTATTATTTTTTAGGCATAAAAGCTCCTTCTCAAAAGTGTCATACCAGTGTAAAAGAAGCATTAAATCTTCACTTGTTGCAGTTTTTTCACCAGAACAATGTTGTGTTACAAAATGTATGTGTTGAGTAGAGACCGTGTATATCATGTTGTTAGTAAGAAACTGTGACAATTCAGAAACAAACGGCACCACACACAAAAATAGAGGTGTATTATTAGCTAATGTAGTTTTTTTACACAAGTACATTTATGAGAAAGAGTTATAAGCCTGAAATACGATATAAAAGGGGTCCTGGTTTGGTTAGCCATTAGCCCAGAGGAAAACTTGTGCCCTTTGCTTCAAATGATGCACATTACTTTTATTATACACTTGTCAAAAGATGTTCACACATTAGTATGTACAATCATAAACTTTCTCTTTTCCAGTTCATAACTTCTCAAGATAGTAATAATAAACAAAACTTGATAGTAATTTATACCACCAGACCAGAGGTGGGCAACATTTTTTTCCAAAGGGCCACATCAAGAAGTTTAAAGCGATCAAAGGGCCGCATAAAGAATTGAATTTTTTTATTTTTTTTTATTTTTATGACAGATAATCTGAAGACTATTTTTTAGGCTTTTTCTTACTGTAGCATAGTTAGCATGCTTTATAAAACATGTATTTCCCATATATTTTAGGAATATAAGACATATTCTGTAAACTGGGTCTTGTGGCAATATGTTATACTGTACACGTTAGCTTAACATGTTATTTAGCTTAACATGTTATGCACGTTAGCTTATCATATTATACACATTTGCTTAACATGTAATACACATTAGCTTAATACGTTAAGCATGTTAGCTTATCATGCTATACACATTAGCTTAACATATTAAACACGAGCTTAACGTAATACACGTTAGCTTAACATGTTATACATGTTAGCTTAACATATGATACACATTAGCTTAACATGTTATTCACATGAGCTTAACATGTTATACACATTAGCTTAACATGTTTTACATGTTCGCTTAACATGCTATACACATTAGCATAACATGTTATTCACATGAGCTTAACATGTTATACACATTAGCTTAACATGTTTTACATGTTAGCTTAACATGCTATACACATTAGCATAACATGTTATTCACATGAGCTTAACATGTTATACACATTAGCTTAACATGTTTTACATGTTAGCTTAACATGCTATACACATTAGCTTAACATGTTCTACATATTAGCAGAGATATGCAAAACAAACTTATGTTCGTGTTGTTCTAGAAACACGTGTCTTAAAAAATGTGTTTAAAAACAGTTTTACGTAAGATTTTTAATTTGAATTTCCTTAAATCTTGTTGATAAATGGCCGTTATTTTCAATCTATCTTTATTTGTTAAAGGTTTTTTTTTATTTTTTTTTTACTAAGGGTATTTGGGGCCTGATGGAGATTGTCCAAGGGCCATTTTTGGCCCTCGGGCCTTAAGTTGCCCATGTCTGCACTAGACGGAGTGCATTCTTTTCATCACTGCAGTTTCAAAATGAAGGTTACAAATCAAGGTCAAATGTTACACAAGTTCTTTGCTTGTCCGTGCCATTGCCATAGAATTGCTGTAAAACAATTTGTTGACGGGCGTATAATGTGCTGTATGCAATACTCTTCCTTCAGTATATATTGAACTCCCAAAGACTTAAAAACACATATAGTTAAATAAATGTTTTGCTCTTGTGACAATGATAATCTTTTGGGAGACTGAGAAGATGGAAAACAAGCTTGTTGTGTATATAGAAGAACTAACGTGCGGCTAACTTTGCCACTTTCTCGCCCTAATTAACTTTTCCGTAGCTTCTTAAAATTCAGCCATCAACCTTTTTATTGTCACAGTCTCCTTCAGCAGAGAAAAATGGTGGGTGAGAGGAAGTTCTTGTTCAAAGAGGGATGAGTGAAGGCGGAAACACAGACAGATGGGTCACCCTCTCCCACGTTCATTCAAAATGCATCAGGTTCTGTTGTATTTTCCAACCACGCGAGCTCCCTGGATGTAGCTAACAAACAAAGCTTCTTCAGGTCAGACTGAACTCGTCATTGTTTTTCCTGCTCATTACAGAGAACAGACGAGTGGGGACGACGTGAGTCAGTGGGCTCATGTACACTTCTATGAGTCACTGAGGTCGGTGCAGGAAACGGGCAGGCTTCGGAAGAATCAACTTAAAGAACCATTCAGCCTACCTGGTATCACATCAGTTGAGTTTCGGAGGACTACAAACAGTGTGAAATAAAAAGGGGTATTTGTGTTAGGTTGTAAATGGCATCACCTGCCAAGAAATATAAATACCCATTACACTTTTTTGACATTTGAAGAAAAGGGAAATCAAATGGGAGGCGAACATCTAAAATTACATATTTATTGAGGCCCACTCATTATCCTCCATTGTATAGTAACATCACTCATCAGTTTAGAAGAAAGATCATAAACAAAAAGATGACGTCATGTGAATGTTTAGATAACCACAAACTTTATTTAATGCCCCACACAGATTGTGTTCAACACAAATTAATTTAGGGGGAAACGGAACAAGCTAGGACTTTAAAATGCCAGTGAGAAGTTGCATTAAAGCCAAATATCAAATGTTTTCCAATTTATTAGATGAAGTGTTGATGAAAGTACCTTGTCTTTGAGAATATATTTAATTTTAAAACGTTACAAAATTCAAAAATAGGGTAAAAAAAAAAAAAAAAAACAACAACTGAAAGAGTTAGTCAAATTTTTATCTTTGGATGTTTCTGTAGGAGAAAAACAAGTGTTTCTTGTATTAACGATGCTGAAGGGTCTCAGTAAGTCATAAAAACGTGACTGGACCTAAAATAAAATAAATAAACAAATAAATAAAACATGGTGATTTTCCTACATTCATTTTTTTTATTTACAAGTTTATCTTCCTTGTTTATTAACATTATGACGCTGTTTAATATAGGAACTTGTATTTATGCTAAAGTAAAATTGATCATTAAATCCATTAAAACATCCATTTCATCCATCTTTCCATCCATCCATCTTTCCATCCTTCCATCCATCATTCATCCATCCATCATTCATCCATCCATCATTCATTCATCCATCCAGCCATCATTCATCCATCCTTCTATCATCATTAATCCATCCATCCATCTTTCCATCCTTCTATCCATCATTCATCCATCCATCCATCATTCATCCATCCATCCATCATTCATTCATCCATCCATCATTCATCTATCCATCCATCCATCTATTCATCCATCACTCAACCTTCCATCCATCCATCCATCCACCTATCCATCCATTCATGCATTTTCTTGGACCCATTCCCTAGCGACATGCTCCACCTCCATTTCCCACTCCATCCTGCCACAACTCCCAGATACTTGAAGTCCTCTGTCAAATACCTAATAGTTTTTACTTCTTCTTCATTTTATCATGGAAAAACATAAGTCCATAATCTTCAGAAACCATGAAGGTTCTCCTTGGCTTCAGGAAAATATTTTCTTGGTGACCATAAAGTAAAAGACGCTAACCGAAGAGAATATCTAGCCACATTTGACAACATAAAACGTTGCAGAAAACGCTCGATGCCAACAGGAAACGCTTCTTTTCAGATTTATTGCATATTCACAGCACTGTCACTTTCCTCCCTTCTAGATGTGATATAGATGCACTGTCACGGCTGTCATCCGAACCTTAATAATTGATGCCTGCACAGAATTCAGTTCTGCTTCTTTTTTTATGTTTCTGATCACTAAGGGTTTTGTTTTTCTGCCCGTGCTCCAGTTGGCTGGCCTCCAGAGCCGAAAGGAAAGCCACAACATTTGGATTGCAATTTATCACACAGGACCACTCAAGAAATTAAACCACCGCAGCCTCAGGTGGATGCTTTGTTGATCTATGCATTTTGCATGTTGGGAGTCATGACAACAGCAACTGTTTGTGTCCACTAGAGAAAAAAAAATACCCAGGAATTAGTCCTGACCGGTCATTCTAGTTGAATATTCTTGTGAGGTTAACTAGACCAATCAGATCTGGATCTTTTGGTGCACAGCAGACATCAGCTAACGCACTTTCGATTCATCTAATACATTATTGAAAGTTCTTATTTTTTTTGCAGCTGCACTCTGAGAACAAAGGTATTGCAGTCGTCACTTTCAGCATCACAGGCCGGAAAGAAGACGATATTTTGAGATCTCTTTTTCCATCTCCACAAAAATCAGCTCCCCTCCAGCAGTAGCCGCCAGCGTCGGTACACTTTGGTTATCATGTTGTTCAAACAGGCCCATCGCACCCTGGTCGTTCTCCTCCAAAGCTGTTTAATGAAAGCTGACTTATGCAGGATTTTCCCTTCGTTCACATTTTAAAATTCCCTTTTATATTAGTTTGATCTTCTGTCGTGTTTGGAGCTGCAGCTTTGACTTCAGCCTCATGTTTTCCTGTTTTATCTCCTTCCCGCTCGAGGCTTGCTGCGCTGCTGAACACATCGGTGTGTTAAGTCCAAATTGCAAGGCTGACTTATTGCACTCTCTCTCTTATTTCCTAACCCAACACGCTTCAAACGTCTTGCACAGTTCCTGGGATCTTACAATGTTGCTATAGAAAGTCTTGGCAAGGTTTCAAATACTTGGACCCCTTAGAGAGCAACCAAGTGAGACATTAAGCCCCCAACTGCTAGGTGTGTACGGAGTTAGGGTCTGAGGACAGAATGCTCAACTAATGTCTGCGCAGAGCAAAGAAACGTGCATTTTCTCCAACGTCAGGCATTAAAATGAAACATTTCTTGTTACACCGCTTGTTTTCCTTGTCAGTAAATGCAGTGAGGCTGCAACCTGCACCGATGACTAACGCAAATACTATTGTGTGAATTCACACCACTGTTTTCCTGTTTTGAAGGTATTTTGCCGTCTTGACTACTTGTGCATGCTTTGCGCTAGTCGTGCATATATCGAAACATTCAACTCGTTCAGAAAATGGCTGCTATGATTTTTGCGTTTTGTAACATCCAGTTTTCCCAGCCTTTCATGAAAAGATAATTCAGAGTTTTGCCTGAGTAAATCCTGAAATTCCAGGAGATATGGGGTGGGCAGGGTCCAATGTGTAGTCTACGTGATACGCGGGTATACGGAGTATACCCACTAGAAGAGCTTAAGAATTTCAGTATACCCACTTAATAGTGCCCAATGATACATATCATTAGGCACATGTCATTGATATGTTAAACAGCAGTTAAACGCTTCTATAGCAATCTATATGTATGCAGCACTTGTTTATTACATTCGCTTATCCATCAAATTATTGTATAATCAATACTTCGTCACTTACTACTAAATACTTGAACGTTTTGCTTTGATACCATTTTATATACAAAGCCAACTGTTGTATAAAATTTGTTGAACATTTATTCAAATATAAGCATCAAAGAAATTTGGAAATGTTCAATAAAAATCAAAATAAATTAACGATTACATTGTACTAACCAGTGTACTTTGGTTTCTAAGCGCAGTATACGGACCGACCAAGGTAAAGTTAGTTTTACGTTGGATATTCACGCTCCGTGGCTTCAACGGTGTCCAACGTCCAATGTAAAACTAACTTTACCGTGGTATACCCACTACAAAAAAAGTACACTACACAACTGGCAGGGTCCCATTGAGAGATGACAGTAAGTATATTGTAGCCCACAGTACGTGCATACGGTAATTACTCCAAATAATCAAATATGTTCGATAACAGATTCTAAAAAGTCACCATAGCCACTCAGTAAGGATACATGTATAGTACACAGTAGAAGCAGAACATGAACTCTATTAAACTAGAATGTTGGCATTATTACATGTAGGCCTGTCGCGATAAACAATAAATCAATTAATCGCACGATAAATGAAAATTATCGACCTCATTTTCATTTAACGGCTTTATCGTTTCTTCGTGTCTCTCTTTCTACTGAAGACACTGGATGACAAAAAGCTCAACTCCGGTGCTCTTCACTGACCCCTCATTTTCTCTTTAAAATCCATTTTAATCGTCCAAAATCGTGTTTTTAAAAGCAGCTAAGCTGAGAAGCTAAGCTAACAGGCCAACCTCTGGAAAAAACTTGTCTTGTCGAAGCTCCAAATTTCATGGTTGAAACCAGTGCCTTTGTCTAAAAAGTTGTTTTTCTCTGCAAAAAGAAGCTGAGAACTTTTTTTACTGATTTTTTTTATTAAAAGCTTTGTGTGAAAAATGCTGTGCTGAAGAGCTCAAACCACACCCGAGCGTCCGCCAATTTGAGAACCGAAGAGAGACTGCCCATGTCAGGTCAAGGGGCCTCCCTTCCATTTTTCTTATAGACACACTGCTCGCTCCCTCACTATCCATCCTTTGGTTCAGTCTTATACTGCCATCCGGTGATCAAAAAAGGTACTACATGCAAAACAAATTAAACATTTCTTCTTAAATTTGACAATAATTACTAATTAATTAATTACTAATTATTGTCAAATTTCAAACAATATTATCGTTTATCGCAATAATTTCTGAGACAATTAATCGCCCAACAAAATTTGTTATTGTGACAGGCCTGTCTGTACCCGTACACAATAAAATCCCTGAAAAATCATCTTTTAATCATGAGAGCTCCGTCTGACAAAATGTGAGTCTTTTTCCAAGTTTAAACTGATTTCCAGAGTTTCTGGGAATCATCCATCCATCTTCCAACACTTATCTGTGTTTGGGTCACAGAGGCAACATGTCCAGGAGAGAAACCTGGACAACTCACTCTCCAGCGACACTTTCCAGCTCCTCCTTCCAAGTCCAGAGTGGATATTTAATCCCTGCAGTGAGCACTGGATGTGCCCCAGGCTCACATCCCAGTTCAAATAAAACCTTCAAAGGGAGGTGTCCAGCTAGGAGACGTCCTAATCGGACAGGTCGTCGTTGAAAATAAAAATTTGTTTTCAACCGACTACCCTGGTTAAATAAACGTCAAATAAATAAAATCTGATGCCAGAACCATCTCAACTGCCTCGTTGGCGCAAAGCAGCGGCTTTACACGGAGCTCCCCCGAGTACATGGAGTTCCTCACACCATCTCCAAGGCTGATCACTGCCACCCTACGAAGGAAGAGAAGCTCATTTTAACCACTTGTATCTCGTTCTTTCAGTCATGATCCAAACCTCATGACCCGAGGTGAGGGATGGAATGTAAACCAGTATATCAAAAGCTTTGGGTTTAACTCAACTTTCTTCACTACGACGGACTGGAGCAATGTCTTCATTACTGAGGATGAGGCTCTAATCCATCCATTCATCTCCTACTCCATTTTACAGTCACTAGTGAACAAGACACCCAGATACTTGAACTCCTCCACTCGAGGCCCCTAAAACTCGTCAGTCGACCCGTTTCTTGTTGAAAACATATTTTTAAATTTTTTTTTGCAAAGCATTTCCTTCGTAGAAATACATCCAAGTTCTCTTCAATTCCTTAAGAAAAATAGTTTATATTTAGGTTTGCTTCAGCGTAAGTTAGTCTTCTTGTGCTACTTTTTGTTTGTGGCCATCGCTCAACTTTCAGCTTCTAGCTAGCCTTTTGCTACATTTAGGTAACTTTTTCCTTCTTTTAACTTAAGTAACCCAACAATCAAAATATAAAATTAAAAAATAACCCAACATAGTATAGAAATTACTTTTTGGCTTTTAACTAATATTTTGCAACTTTTACTTAAGCTGATGTTCTGCTTCTTTTAGTTTTATTAACACCGTTTCTTTGTGGGGTGCTTCTGGTTTTAATGAATGGATCAACGCATAAAGTCCAAAGCATGAAGACTGAAGCTGTGGAAAGAAACCTGCACGCTTCATCGAGACTTGTTGTTGGAGATCTCACGACCTGCCCTCAGACCTGAGCAGCCGCTGCAGGAAGCCACAAGGGTCGTCGAGGACACTTTCTATTGTTCGTAACTTTCAGTGATCTCAAACAGGCGATTACATCAAGACCGTTTGTCTGACTGCTGAGGTCGAGGAAAACAGAAACCAAACAATCCAGACCTTTTTCTTGAACAAAGTTTAATAGGGAAAAACAAACAAACTGAGACATGACCAACTGTAAGTAGCAAAGAGTCTTCAACGGTTCAGCTTTGAGCGCAAGAAAATCCTTGAACCCAACCCTCGAAGGAGCAACTCAACAGCGCACTGACTCGGCTGGGAACATCTGTGGAGATAATTAACTGAACTCAGAAGTCCTCGAACAAAGAAGAAGAAAAAAAAAAACACTATAAACAAGACCAACTAAACAGCTCCTGGCTTCATCATCCTCGCTGCTCCCAGTTTTCAATTTTCAAAACGACGTGTTGTGTTTTTCCAGATGTCTTCTCCAGCTGCTCCCGTTGTTGTCGGGCGAACGCTTCGGGCTTTGGTTTATGTAACGACCGCAAAGCAACACATACAGTATGGCTGACTGCGCTGCTGCGAAGCCAACACTGTGCAGAGCTGAAACGATCCCTTCCCCTTCTCAAACGGGCACGCTGCTGGAAGCAAGCCTTTATTTGACGGCCGGGCGTTCAAGGACCGAGAGAAACGAGTTCGGTGGTCGAAGGTCAGGATCGTGCCACGATTTTAGAAACGTCCTTAATTCGTCTTTCAGAGAATAAATAAAAAAACATTAAAAACGATCATTTATAAATAAAACAGGGAATCCGATCACCTGTCTGAACAGAAAATGCACTAAAACTGCACTGAGTTTATAAAACGTGTTGCTCAAAGTCTGAGAATCTAGTTTTGATAGCAGATTAAAACTGACAGCAAGAAAACTGGTTTTGAGAAGTAAACGTCATTAACTGACAACAACCGTGTACGTTCAGCTTTTATTAAACTGTCTACGGAAAACAGAAAGCTAACCCTGACAGAGCTGCTCCGTCTGTGCTGCTCCACAGAACAAGAGCTCCACATGGTGGCAAGACGAGAGCTAAATCCCAAGACATTGTCAGAAAAAAAATACTAATAATTTTTTGAGTTTGAGAACACATTATTGTTTGTTTTTTTTTTTTTACCGTGACATACAAAATATTACTTTAAAACTACCTTAGAGGTCTTACTGAAATACGTACACACCTTGCATGCAGTTTTTTGTTTTTTAGCCCACGGACGGTTCTGTTGAATGTCTCTGACTCAGGGCGTTAACCGCTCGGTGCTGTATCTCAGAGCTCGATCTGTCAAAAGAAAAAAACAAACAGAGGATCTTAAAAAAAAAAACGTGTCAAAGAAGCAAAATGCCTAAATATTTTCTTCAGCATCTTGAAGACAAACGAATATAAACAATAAACCAGTGAGAGGTAAATGAATCAAGTGAACGACTGTGATTTAAATTATATTTTATTTGTACTTTAAGATTAAAAAAGCTGCTCCAAAATACTGGAAAGAATCCTTGTGTAGGCAGCTACGTACATACGAGAACATTTAATGAGTTTATTGGTCTAAAGTAATGCCACTTTATTTATTTTGAACTAAAAACACAAGAAAACGTTAAGATTAATTTTAAAAAGCAAACATGCTGGTTAGAAAAGTCAATGTGCAACAACACGCTGTTTTTCTGTAACTTTCCACATTCAGACACATTTGTATTTACTAATAACCTCAATTTTAAAGATATATTTTTAAAAAGATTATGATTATATAGTAGTCCCTCGATACTCCTTGGTTTGACTTTCGCGTACTCACTCTTTCACAGGTTTTCAGTATATAAGATTGCAAACATTGTTTCCTGGTGGCCTGGCCCGCTCAGTGATCGCCAAGGGGCCCCTTCCTTTCTCTTTCTGAGGCGGTCTGTCACAGCAGAGCACAGCCTCAGAAGGAGAAAGAAGGGGGCGGGGTCTATCTTTCCCCATCGCTGCTGTGGGAGGTCAGTGAGGTGGACACCAGAGTGAGCAGCATGGATTGTTTATTTTAAATAATCATAATAATCATCATAATAATATCTTAAGCTGTGCTCTTTTAGAGCATTTAGAACATTGTTAAGAACATTGCAAGAGTAGGGGAAGGGTTTATAAATCCTTAATTTATAAATATACTAAAATAAATATAACGTCCCTACTTTACAGATTTTCACTTATTGCGGGGGTGTCTGAAACGTAACCCCCGCGATAAGTGAGGGACTACTGTAATTATTATCAACGATTGTGATGTATTTATTTGGTAATGAAAATAGCATAAAACAGCAGTACAGTGACGTCTAATAATAAAAGGATAATAGAAACAAAGTATTTCTTCTGATCAAATTGCTCCCTGGCTCTTTCAACAGCTGCCCACTGCTCCACCTGGTGGTGGATGGGTTAAATGCAGAGAGACAATTTCACCATCGTATGGGAACATACAGTGATAACAACACAAACACTATTATTATGTTTTCCTCTTAATGTTTTTCAAAGCAGCGGTTTTAATAAGTTTAAAGTTTGTCTGGTGATCTGCAGACCAAAGCTACAAAAGGAAACTAGGAAACCAACTTACTGGTAACAAAAATAAGGTTGACCATAAATTTATTTCTCTAAATGTTGAAGATTTTTGTAACAAATAAACACATTTTAAGTGTATTTTAGTAGAAATTATACAATGAAAAAGCTTTAGGGCTGAATATAGCCTGGTGCCATGAAAGGTGGGCTATCGTGTGTTGGCGTTAATTTGTCTGTTAGTAAAATATCTCATGAACCGCTAGACTGATTTTATTGAAACGAGCTACAATTCGGTGTGGCAGCAGCTGCGGTTCAGTTTCAACACATCTTCTAAGCACCGACAGTTCACACAAGGTCTTTGCGAAGCTTTGGCGTCCTTGAAAGAATCTACTGACCTGGGCAGAGGATTCTTGTAAGCGATGCCTTCACTTCCAACAGTTCAGGGCTCTCCTCGGAGTCTTTGGTGGCGTGGAAGCTTGTAAAATGCAGCGCAGGCCACCAGTCTTTTCTCGCCTCCATATGTTTGCTGACAACGTTCTCCCAGTCGTCCCTGTTTTAAAACACAAGTAGACCCACAAAGACGGACTTAAACGTTTATTTAAATCAGCAGCGGTTGGTTGAAGATTTATTGAAAATATACGCGTTCAAACTTTCTATAAACTTGTTCGTACTGTAACTGCAGGTCCTGAATAACGGCCTGCAAACGCTTCCACACGTCCAGGCTGCTCCTCCAGCAGGCAAAGTCGAGCATGTCCAGAAGGATTCCTAAAGCTTTCTGAGCCCCACTTGCTTTCACTGAAAACACAACAAACAAACAACAACAAACATTAACACAGAAAACGTTTTATTAAGAGGCAACACCTTGAAATTCTTGAACCCCCCCAAAAAAAAAAAAAAGGGGTTTCCACAAAATAATTCTGAATATTTTTGTGTTTTTTTCCCCCGCATATAATTAATTATTCTTACAAATATATTTATATTTAGGATTAAATCTGTTTTTACCAGACTGGCGCAGGATGGAGCTGTACTCAAGCATCAACTCATGGCTTGGAACTAAAACCTGGATGTTCTAAAACAAATTAAAACAAATTAAAAAGAACAGTTTTTTTTTAATGCATTTTGGATAGAAAATTGTAAAGCGTGGCTGATAGCAGCGCCAACTAATATTAGAGCATATATTAATATAATAATCTATAAACCATCTAAGTGGTAGTTAACGTTCATTCGCGCTATAAATGCTCGATGCTTTTAACTTGGTGTTTTACCTTTAAGACTTTAATCAGTTTCTTCTTTGGAGCATTGTGCCTCTTGAAATACTGATATAAATACACGTGTGCATTGGGATTGGGTGGAAAACTTGTGTCATACGCGTAGTCATTCAGGACTTTAAGGGCCTCCTCGTGATCCCCATAAAACTCCAGCATCTGCCAAAAGTAAACTACAGTGAGAGGAGATGCAGGGACAGTTAACCAATGTAAAACAGAACTACATTTAAAAAAAAAAAAAAAGGCTAAAATGTAATTTACTGATACAACTTGAGACAAAAAGTGTGGATACGATTAAAAAAAACAGATTGATTAGACAAAAGAAGTTAGGATTTGTGTTAAAAATATATTACTGTGTCAGTGAAAATAAACACTTGAGATAATAACTGAACAAAAATGTTTTTTTAATACTAAAATTTAAGTAATGCAGGTGTCAAAGAAAATTGTTTTGTCTACTGTACGGGCTGGGTTTATAGGTGAGATGACAAGTGTTAAAAAAAACAGGAGGCATCATTTAGCTACTGAGGAACTGCTCAGAATATGCCCGACTCGGTTACAGGCGCAGCCTATTTCACTTTAGTTTTACACACACGCACACAAAAAATCTTTAACCTGGACAAAAACAAACAAAAAAGCAAGTAGTTGTGTAAAAAAAGAAGATAAATCAGGATGCAAGGTAAAACCTGCTATGCATTTAAGCACAAAATTCATAAAATCGGCTCTATATTAATTATTTATAGGACACTGAATGATAAGAGGGTGGTTGAAAGCCTTTTAAAGCATGAATAAAGCATTAATATCTGCCTGAGCGCTGAAAGGAACTTAAAAAAAAAAAGACTTTTGCTTGCCCCCGTTTTAAAAATTCATCGAGGCTTTAGAAAACGTGTTTACCTCAACGTAGCACAAAATGAAGGGATCCCAGACTCCTGGGTTTTTTAAAACCTCTTGAAGATTCACAGAAGCTTGTCGGAAGTAGTTGTTGGTGCTTTGGTTGTCTGAGTGGGAAGAGTCTGGAAACAGACATTTTTAGTCAACTCTGCACGTGCAGTTGCGTTTTCTATCCATTAGGGGGCAGCCTAACATCACACAAAGGCTTGCAATGTGTCGGTTAAACACACAAGTAAAGGTTGGATGCTTATGTTTCGGCTTACAGTTGTCATCGATTGACTTTTTGTCGCACCAGATCATATAATCCAACAAGCTCCTGTAGACTTGGATCAGTTTACTCGTCTGATGCTGAGCGGCCGAAACCTTCCCGTATCTCCAGCTTTCTGCGACAGACAGCTGCTTCTTCGCATCTTCAATCTGACCGTGGAGCATCAGGTGGAAGGAATGCTCCAGGCAAATCTTTAAAAAAAAAAATTAAAAAAAATAAAAAAACACCAAAAAGCAAAACGCATCATAGAAAAGTTGAAGCAAAATAAAAATGTGCAAACTGCATTGGGCTTGTGAGGCAACATACCACCAGGTAAAGTTTGATACCGGAGTGTTTCATCCGTTCATAGATGAGGTTGTAGTCGTTCATCGTTGAGTTGGGATGGTGGTGAAGGATCTCGGTGCTGATTCGCCAAACGAGCTGGAGTCAAAATCATAAGGAGTTCATAAAAAATAAATCACTGAAATGTTTTCTCCTATTTAGACTAAAATAAAACAGATGTGTGGATTTGGGCCTTTACAGTATGTATTCAGTTATTTTTCCTTTCTGTGCTGTATACAGTGTGTTCATATGCCTTTACAGCTCAAAGTTAAAAAAAAAACAACTTACCTCTCGATGTGCTGCGCCTTTCATTTTATTCTCAAGGATTTGAGGGTAGCATGCCATGTACTCTGCTGCTTCCTGCCATCTGTGATGCAGCATGGCTTCTCTGATTTGCTCCAAGCACATTCTGCACGACTCAAGAAAGCCAGTTTCGTTGCAGGACTCTAAAAGCATTTACGTCAACGCACATAAGATTTAGTAAAAACAATTCGCAGGTTGTACGGTTTCACTTTTTTTTTTTTATGTTGCAACTTGTAGAATATATCAAAGATTGTAAAACGTTGAAGACACAATCTGCATATACAGATAATATTTCCATCGAGCAAAAATACTAGTTATTATTTTTAAAAAGGCTTAAAAATGTTTGGTCGTGTAAAAAGAGAAACGTTTGAACGTTGCGCTCACTTCTCACCTTCAAACAAGCGTTTCACCAAAGGAAGCGTGGAGTTTTGCCCTTTCCTAGAGCTGCGGTCGGAGTCGTCGCTGTCCTCCTCCAGGTCCTTCTGAGACTCCAGGTGTTGGTCCAAGTCCTCCATATTCAGCACTTCGGTCAGATTTAGGTTTTTAGTAAGCAGAAATCCCAACTGCATCAAAACGTTTTCTTTTAAGATGAACTTCTTCTGTTGTGTCTGAAACGACAGATTGTAAATAAATAACTAAATAAGGCAAGCGCAACATCTGCAAACATGATAAACTAATCAAGGTTCGAGGTTCTTTATTGTCATTCGCATCACCACATCCACAAGGTGGAACAAAATTATGCACTCAAGGTCCCAGTTACACCCAAAAATTGCAACAACAAAAAAAGGCATAGGAGCGCAGTCACACGTGAGCAGAGTGAACAGGAGGGGGCTCAACACACAGCCCTGAGGGGAGCCAGTACTGAAGGTTATTACGGTGGAGGAGAAGATGTGGATCTTCACAGACTGCAGCCTGTTGGTTGAAAAATCCAGGACCCAGTTGCATACGGAGAGGCTTAGTCCTAATGTAATTTATCATCATCATCAGTTAAATCATTTCCATACTTTCAGCTGACAGCTGAGCAATAAAAAGGATTAGAGGTGGAGTTGGTTAGCATGTTACATTTGTTTGGTAAAGTATGTACACAGAAATAATGAAACTATGAGAAACTAGGCCATTTTTAATCTTTTGTAAATCAGCTTCTTGGTTCTGTTTGATTGTAACCTCACAGTGACATCTTTAGTCATTTCCTTCTTCCAGTTAAATACTATTCATTGTAAATTATGGGTAGTTACCTGTTTGGATGAATTTAGACCAGATTATAGTTGTGATTTCTAAACTTTTAATCTTTTTAACTTTTGACCCACAAACCATGACGTAGTCTTGTGATTCCCCAACCATCACTATTCAAGTACAAATGCTACTAATAATCCTAAAATATCGGGACATAATGATAAACTAAAACACAGCTTTAAAAAAAATCATTACTGTTTTAATCTTGTGTGGGGGAAGTCGGTCATAGCAATCATACTTAAACTTAATTTGATTTCTGGAGATGATCTGTGGACTTGGTGCTTCATGACCCACAGAAGAACCCACTGAGTAGTTGGACGCCTCTTATTGTACTCGACTCGTGGCCCAAAAATATGTCGCTTACCTGCGAGACAAAAGGATGACATTTCTAAAAAAACTAGTTGCACTCGGAGGGAAGATGCCAAGTGAGTTTTCACGGCAGCCACGGGGCTTGCATGGAATGGATACGTGGAAAGACACTGAACTACGGCCGTTTTTGTTGTACACTGGACCTGTGGTTTTAAAACCTGTGTTATCCCCTGTGAGATACAAACATTTCTTGTCCCTGACAGTAGCCACGTCAATAATGCTGGAGTCAGATGAGAGAATTGGAAAGGCCTAACTCCAATATGCTGAAGAACTAATCCAACATTTTGTCGTGCCCTGTATGGTAAAACCTTTCCTGTATACAATGTACATGGACTGTCCCATCTCCATGAAGATGTCGGGCACTTCAACTGTTCCCTGAATGATATTTCCTGTTTTCCATTTTGAAAACTACCTGCAACAAATGTGGGCGTAGTCCCCTTGAGCAAGTCACCAGGCGTTTGGCAGGAATCCAACACTCAGAAGTGAATGAGGGCAAAATGCACCCAAAAGAGTTTCTTTCTTTTAAAGAGAGAGACAGTTGTTTTCTCTTGAGAGATGACAAATTTGCTTTTGTCAGACAGAAAAAGAAAAATGCTGATGGCACCTTTGTTTGTGATATCCTGCACCAGCATCACACTTCACCTTTGTTTCAGCAGCCGTGTAGCTCTGGACTTTTGAATATAGTGTGTATGGGAAGTGGTCAGGTCAGAATGAAAAAACAACTATTGCAGGAAGGGGACCTTTTCCGCAAGGTGGCCTGCCTTCCACAAGAAACTGGTGGTTTTGTCCTCGTACCCCTTCGCCATCGTCTGGAACATAAATAAAGTTGGATATTCTTCTTCTTTTGGTTCGATCTCAGCAGGGAGTCATCACAACCAATCACCTTTTCCCATCTGTTTGTTTTCTGCAACTTTCTCGGTGGGTTATAAAGTTGGGTATAAATAAAGTTTATCTTTTAAAATAAACTTTATTTATAACTTATTTATAGTGGGTTATAAAATTATTAAATAATTGCCTTATCAGGCATTTTGGGTTTTCATGAGCTGTATGCCATAATCATCAGCATTAAAACAATCAAAGAGCTGAAATATTTCAGTTGGTGTGCAATGAATCTGAAATAGATGAAAGTTTCATTTTTATCGTTACATTATGGAAAATAATGACCTTTATCACAATATGCTATTTTTTTGAGAAGGACCTGTACATGTATGAAAATGTGACTTTGAAAATAACTTTTTTCTCTAAACCAAAATATTGCTGTTAATTTTTGTAACTTTATGA
The DNA here is from genome assembly GCF_014905685.2 of Nematolebias whitei. Lineage (NCBI taxonomy): Eukaryota > Metazoa > Chordata > Actinopteri > Cyprinodontiformes > Rivulidae > Nematolebias > Nematolebias whitei. Next base: position 39,082,026 of record NC_056509.1, read on the forward strand.
AAAGGTTTGGTATCTCTAATGCATTTTGCAGCAAATTTGTAATTGATGTGCTCAAACTTGGCAGCACGACGGCTCAGTGGTTCACACTGTTGTCTCACAGCAAGAAGGTCCTGGGTTCAATCCCCGGTTGGACCTGGGCTCTTACTGCGTGGAGTTTGCATGTTCTTCTGGTGCTTGCGTGGGTTTTCTCCGGGTACTCCGGTTTCCTCCCACAGATCAAAAACATGCATGTTGGGCTGGCTTCAGGCCTCCCTTGAAAATGATCTGTGATCTCGATGAGATCTGCCTGGTTAAATAAACGTTAATAAATGATAAATAAGTGTGTGTTAGTAAAGCAAGTGGACATTGTACAGAGACAAGTGTGAAGTGATTGGCAAAAAAATTCAAAGCCAACTATAAATATTTGCAGGGATGTTTTTTTATTTTTATTAATCCAGTATTAGGGGAGGCCCCAGCAAGACATTGTGCATTTTCCAGATTGCCTTTGCATATTACTAATTACTCGTTTGTTTTTTGTGTTTTTGTCTTTTTTTTTTTTTTTTTTTGCAAATGCAGATGGAATCATGAATGGGGATGCTGCAGCAACAGAAGGTTTTATAAGGACTCATGCTGCAGAGCATTTTAAAACATGCGCCACAAAGAAGTGAGATGCAAATACAGGTGCCGGTCATAAAATTATATCATGAAAAAGTTGATTTATTTCAGTAATTGCGTTCAAAAAGTGACATTTCTATATTCTATTCATTCATTGCACACAGACATATTTCAAACGTTTGTTTCTTTTAATGTTGATTATAACTGACAACTAATGAGAACCCCAAATTTAGTATGTCAGAAAATTTGACTATTACTTGAGACCAATTTAAAAAAGGAAAAAAGGATTTTTATAGATGTTGGCCAACTGAAAAGTGTGAACATGGTACTATGGTCCTCGCAAAAGGAGCCCCAACCAAGTAATGAATGATATACATACTCGTACATTTCATTTTTCATATTTTTCAGTTGGGCAACATCTATAAAAAAAAAAATCCTTTATTTATTTATTTTTTTTTTTTATTTAAATTGATCTCAAGTAATCTAATTTTCTGAGATACTAAATTTAGGGTATTCAGTAGTTGTCAGTTATAATCATCAACTTTGAAATATTTGAAATATATCAGTCTGTGTGTAATGACTGAGTACAAGTTTCACTTTTTGAATGGAATTACTGAAATAAATCAACTTTATTCAAAATGTTATGAACAGCACACTTTAAAAAAAATTGCGTACGGTAATTGTGGTGAGGGGACTGTAATTTTATATAGCTTTTATTTCTCGTGTTGCTAGTTCAGCTATTCGAAAATGAAGGCATGCTATTTTTTTTTTTTTATCTTAAGTACAGACCAAAGCTATGTGAGCTGTGTCTTTTTATAGATTTGTTTGTGTACATTGTGTTTTGCCACCAGTTGATAAGCACCCTGTTAATTCTAAAGTTTTTTTTTTTTTAAAGGTACTGAAGGTGGACTTTTTTTTTTTTTTTAGTTTTTGCCACCAGTGTTACGCTACTGTTCTGTTAGTCCTTTAAATTGTGTTAAATAAAGAAGATAAATGAAAAATTTAAGGAGTGATTTGTAAACTCTAATCCAACTGTTTCTAGGACCATGTTTCCTGCTGCACAATGGGTGGTCAAATGAACCATTTCCCTACTTCAGTCGCAGTTTTAAAGTACTTTTCATATGCATAGCATAGAAGCAGCAGTTTTTAAGTGACTAAAATAAGTTAAATATAATAAGAGCCTATTTAAAATAATAAATATAGTTAGTTGACGTGGAAAAGACGTCTTTGTTGCCATGTCCGATAGACGTCGAAATTAGACGT
>NC_056509.1:39083892-39091194 GCF_014905685.2 Nematolebias whitei
CGTCGAAAAAAAGACGTCTATATTGACATGTCCGATAGACGTCGAAACTGCACAGTTACTCTTTTATTATTATAAATTTGCACGGCTTCATTCATAAACCAACTGTTGCTGTTATCTCTCAAAGCTATTTCTGTTAATCCAGTAAAGAGGATAAAGGAAAAAAATTAAGGAGTGATTTATTTGTAAAACTTAGTCCATCTGTTTCTAGTGAAATTTAAGGAGTGATGATTTAATTGATTTGATGATACCACGATATAAGCACATAAAACATTTAGCTATAAACCTTAAGAGTTATGCTAGTTAGCTTCATTGGCATAGCTCTTAATTACTGTAACTCCAGCGAGTTTAACCCTTTTTTTCGTCAAAAACCTATAAAATGAAATGTGTTTTTTGTCAAAACAGTGGAGTTCAGCAAGAACTTACCTTTAAGCTGTAAAGATGTTTCTGAATCGATGCTACCAGCTAATGCGAGCTAACGTCTAAAACAAAACAGTTTAACGGAGTTTAGGATCCAGACGGTGGTTTAAAATGTGTGGGACATCTTTGTTTTTCATTTGTAAAGTCCATGTGTCCCAGCAGCTACAGGAAGTAAAGACGAAAGCTGCAGCACTGACTGGTGTTACGCCGAGATAAATATCCCCCAAAGAATTGGAGCTCCTTGTCTCGGGAGCGCGCACAAAGCATGAAAATCCGATTAAAAAAAAAAAACTGCGCGACTAACACTCACAATAAATCAATAAGTACAACTATTTTAATCGAACTATTTACTTTGAGTGACGTCTGTGCGGAGTCATACAGATCCTCCGTTTCAGTTTTGTGCGCGCTCTCGAGACTGAGGCACCTTTTGTGGAATACATACATTTGCGCAACACCGGAATGGGCGGAGCCTAGGGATACATTTCCGGTAGTTTTGGCAGCCGCGAGACCTTACACTTGATTAAAGTTAAGAATGAAAATTGAAGATAAAACATTCTCAGAATTCTATGAGTAAAAGCAAAATTATGAAGTTTGTCTCAGAATTCTGACATTAGTTTAAAAAAAAATCCTCAGAATCCAGAGCTTTTTCTCAGAATTGTGACTTTTTTCAAGATGAATTCTAAAATTAAAATCAAATTTCAGATTTTTCTCAATAGAAGAAAGAGTCAGAATTCAGCTGAGTATGTTTTGCTCTGTGGTGCGTCTCCAATGAGCCATGCTGAGTCCAACTTGTGTTCTGCGTATATTAAGGTCAGGTCTCTCTTGTAAATGAGTCCCCGAGGCTCAATGGGAATTACCTGTATAAATAAAGGTTGATTGATTAAAACTAACACGATGAAATTTTCCCATCCGTCAAACAGCGCCTATATTATTATTATTATTATTAAACTTTATTTAATCAGGCAAATCCCATTGAGATCACAGATCTCTTTTGCAAGGGAGGCCTGGGCCTGAAGGCAGCCTAACATGCATGTTTTTGGTCTGTGGGAGGAAACCGGAGGCCTGGAGAAAACCCATGCAAGCACGAGAAGAACATGCAAACTCCGCACAGAAACTGGGGATTGAACCCAGGACCTTCTGCTGTGAGGCAACAGCGCTGACCACTGAGCCATCGTGCTGCCAACTGATTGATTTGCATCGCTTGTATGACTGAAAATGACAATAAAGGTGTCGATCAAAAAAGGTGACGGTCAAAAAAAAAGTGCTGGTCAATAAAAAAGTTTACTAACCCAGCACCTGGTGGCTGGTGCCATGATCCAGATCAGCGTGGCTACATGTTGGAGTAGCTCTGTAACATTCATTCCGAGTTTTTGTTTTTGAAAACTTTAATTTCTCTTCATTCTGGATGTAAATGACTGTTTTCAGAAGATTATTTCCTCTGATATCAGATGCTGTGCAGCTGGAAGGATTTTTACTGAAACTTTTTTACTTTTGGGCATTTGTTATGATGTGTAACCATAGCAACAAGTTTTTTTTTATCAACCAGGAGCAGCTGATTAACATCTCAAAAGCTCAAATACATTAAGTACAGCCCCAAATCCCAAATGAGTTGAAAAGGAGGCGCCATAGACGAATTCCTGTCAACCTGGCAGCGAGGCTCAAGTACCTGACAGCCAAGATCCTGGAGCTGGTGGGAAACTCGGCTCGTGACAACGGGAGGACCAGGATCATCCCCCGGCACCTTCAGCTGGCGACGAGAAGCTCAGCAGACTGCTGGGAGGAGTGACCATCGCTCAGGGAGGAATTCTGCTCAGCATTTGGGCAGTCCGGCTGCTCAGGAGGACCGAGAGGCCTGCCAGATCTGACAGCAAGTTGGATCTTGGTGGACAGATCGGTATCTGTGGCCAGACTCTTCGGATTAGTTGCAGGAGATCCTTCCTGCCTGCAGCTATCAGCATCTAAGAACTCTTGAATGAAACCAGGATGATGAGCTACAACAACACTTAATTTCCCTTTGGGATTAATAAAGTATTTTTAAATTGAATTGAATTGACTTATTGGCTCTTCCACTAAGATTAAAGCCAGAATTCTGGGGGGAGAAATCCATCCATCTTTACCCGCTTCTTTCTTTTGGGGTCGCAGGGGTCGCCGGTGCCCATGTCCAGCAATCACTGTGCGAGAGGCGGGGACACCCTGGACAGGTCTCTAGTCCATCACAGGGCCGCAACAATTCATTCACACCTAGGGACAATTTAGAGCAAGGGTGTCAAACTTGATTACAAAAGGGGGCCAAAATTAAAACCTTTTTAGGGCCAATTTCAGTATCATCAACTCAAGTTAGGTACCTGACATCTTTTCTTGGTTGCAGGTTCCTCAACAAGAGTTTGATTGGTCTCATTTGATGTTCCCTGCTGCACTTTCTACATCATAAAAAAAAATTAATGTGATGCAAGTATTTTACGTTTAACGTATCATCTTGGGGGCCAGATAAGATACCATACCATTTTATTTATAGAGCACTTTAAACAGCGACAAGGCCAACCAAAGTGCTGTACAAACAGAAACAAACAGGTAAAGCACACAGCAACATATAACATGACATAAAATCTAAATATAGAAACAAAATAATAGCAGATAACATAAAGATTAACACAGTGTGATGCATACAGGTTCAGCACAGATCATACAGTGTTGAAAGCCAGGGAATAGTAGTAGGTTTTTAAGCAGGATTTAAAAACTGGGGAGGGAGCCTGTCTGACAAGTAGAGGTAACTCAGTCCATAGTCTAGATGTCAACGAGGGCCTTGAGTAAGACACGTGATTTAGTTACCAATTAGCATAACATGCATGTTTTTGGTCGGTGGGAGGAAACCAGAGTACCTGGAGAAAACCCACGCATGCACGGAGAGAACATGCAAACTCTACCCAGTCCCAGAAAAGCCCCCCGGACCGGGATTTGAACCAGGGTAACCTGCTCGCTGTGAGGTGAGGCGGCAGCTCTAGCCAACTGTGCCACCGTGCTGCCCGTGGAGAAATCCCAGTGGCCCTAATCCTCTTCTGTAAAACCTTCTACTCCTCACAGTTCAAGAACTTTTACAGTCTGACTTGTAGTTTTCCTCACAGTCGCTTTTTTTATTTGAGGCTTGCCTTTCAGTCTGTATTTTCTGTCTGCCTCTCATTTACTTGTAGACAAAGATGTATGGTTACCATGGTGACCGTTGCCAGGCAGCAGCATTTTACTCTAATTTTCTGTTCATACATCAAAATGCTGACATTTTTTTCTTAGCTTAGATTGCTACAGAGTCGTGTGGACTTTTTGAGCTGCACCCTTCGACATTTTTTCAGCAACGTTTAAAACCCGCAGCATTAGCATAAACTATGCTACTAGACACGCACTAAATCAAAGCCATCTTTCTGAGAGCTACCCGAGCCTGCACTGCCCACCCAGCCGGATCTGGTGTGCTGACGTGTCGGCTCCTGCTGCTCGTGCTCCAGCGGCTGAGCGGAGAAGAAGCCAGAGGCTACACACAAAAAAAAACTGCCAGCATGGCAGCAAAGCATTTTTACCGACCGGGCATTTTATTACTTTTATTTAACCTGGTGTCAAGCACAGCCTTGGAGAGGAGGTTCTCGGACTTTAAAAGATGCGCCGACGAGGAGTGCAGCAGTAAGTTTTCTTGCTCAGCTCATCAGGGATCTCTCTCCACTCATCCCCTCCGGATACCCGCAGCTAACCATAAACGGCGCCTTATCTCTTGACCTGTTGCCGGTCGATAATGGCCGACCTTGACTGCCTCTTTATCCCTGAGCCGTCTAGCTGTACGGTACCGCGGAAACCGAACGAATTGGCGTTAACTTTGGTTTCATGTTCCTTAAATAATTAGTTTGACCGTTTCTGGTGGGAGCTCCGGCCTGCTTCGCTGGGCGAAAGCTAAAGCTAATGTTAGCATCACATTAGCCACCTGCCGGCTTCGCCAGCTAAAAGTGTAAAGCTAAGTGAAAACAAATCACTTAATTTGAGACCAAATCACCCTGTCACAACATCCTCATGTATATATTAACAATGAAGAAATGAAACGCGCGACAACAAGCTAATGCAGATTTTATACTACTCATTTCTAGTGGGTTATAAAATGCTAATTCCATGATGAGATGTTTTTTTATTTGTGTCTTGGGGACAGCTAGTTTACGCCATAAACATCGTACACATCCGCATATAAAACCAAGATACTGCAGCCTCGATGTCAAAAAGTTGATCAGCTTCTGCTTCACAGTCGCTGATGTAAACACTTCATCAAAGTGACATTAAATCACTTAAAAACAGCCGACTAGCTTTGATAACTGTTGACATGTCATACACACTGCACAGGTACAGGCAACTTTTTTATTTGGGTTGCTGTGTCGGTTTTTGGTCTATTCTGTGTTGCAGCTGAGTAACTTCCCTGTCAATAAACGGTCAAATAGTTGTTGAACTCTCTGTTAAATAATTTCAGGCTAAAATGCCAAAAAAAGAAAAGGGAATACTCACTATGGATCTGGGGATGAGTGTCTCAAGCAGAGAATCTAGGACTATTGTTCACAAGTGACAGTTGTCAGTAATGAGGATGCTGTTCTGGTCTGTTGTGAAGGAGCTGAAAGGATTTACTGGCCAGTGCATGTTCCAACCCATACATTATGGTCCAAGATGTGTGCAAGCGTCTGAAATTCCTCCGAATGGTGGCCAGGCTCAGCCTCGGATATTAGGCGAGGCACTCCATCATCCAGGAGAAGCTGGGAGTTGAGCCGCTGCTTCTCCGTATTGAAAGGAGTCAGCTGAGGAGATTCGGGTACCTGATTAAGATTCCGCACGGACGCTTCCCTTTGGAGGTTTTTCAGACACGTCCCACAGGAGGGAGTATGGTGGCCGACGGGTGCAAACGAGCTGCAAACAGCTAAATGTGCAGCAAACACACGAATGATGCAAACTCCAAAACAAATGCAAGAGAAAAACGTTGCAAAAGAAAAAAATCTGCATAGAAAATGGAAGATTAAAAAGCATACAACCAAAAAAACAAATGCTGCAAATACCAAAAACACTAAATCTGCAAGTAAGAAATGCTGCAAACTCGATCCAAAAAACCGGAAGTGCACCAGACCACTGGGGGACTCGACCACCATGTCATGGGTCCAGAACCCCTGTAGACACATCATCACTGAGCGATCACTTTCTAAAGCCATATTATTCTTATAGTATGCAAAAATATCTAAAATCTCTCAACTAGAGAGGTTTTGGTAATGTAAGAAAACAAAAAGTAGCTACAGTACTGTTCAAGGTAAAGTAAGGCATAAAATTAAACGTTGACAAGACAATGACTTGGGAAAACCAGAGACATTATATTAAGAGAAACATGAAAAAGAAAGCATTAGATAATTTTGCCACGGTATGAAATTGGCAAAACAAGCATTAAGTCCATCTAACAGGCACATTTTTACGATCTGCCAATGTAAAGTAAAAATACTCCCAATAACTACAATGTATGTGTCTCTGTCACTGATATTAGCGTTTGGATAAGTATGAAAGGTCTCTAGTAATTTATAGAACAGGCTAGTTTTTAAAACTATATTTTCAACCAAGTTTACTAATCTTTATGAAGTAAACATTTACTGACAATATTGTGGATTCATTAGGACAAAAAATGTTTTTTAGATACTCTTGGTGCATTGCCAAAACAGTGATATTTAGATATTTAGTTTGCATCATTCATGTGTTTGCAGCACCTGTCGACCACGGTAAAGGAGACCCCAGAGACATACTTTAAACTAGCTAGATTATAATCTTCTCTAACCTGGGAAGATCTTGTGATCCCCAGGAGGAGCTGAAGAGGTATATCTGGTAAATCTTCTGCAACCCAACCACAGTGAAGCAACATCAAACGGATTAATAAATGCAATCCCAAAAATTGATTGCAGTGAAATTTAGAAGGGCAGTAATGATTTTACATGTTGTTCTAAACATTTCTAGCTTATGCATTGTTAAACTTGGAAAAAATTGTAACAATAATAAAACATGTTTTGCTTTTCCAGTGCTCCTGTGTCGGGGAAAAGCTGTGAAAGATTTCTCGGGACCTGATTGTAGGTTCCTTTCATTCAAGCAATCTGAAACTGTTTATGTTTACTACAAACTTTCTGGAAGAAGGGCTGACATGTGGGCAGGAAGTGTAAGTATACTTAAGTATAAACATTTCTGCTAAATTTGTCATCGGGATTGATTTAAGTTGTTTGAATAATGACTAGGCCTGTCACGATAAACAATAAATCAATTAATCGCACGATAAATTAAAATTATCAACTTCATTTTCATTTATCGGCTTTATTGTTTCTTTGTGTCTCTCTCTTTCTAGTGAAGACACTGGATGACAAAAAGCTCAACTCCAGTGCTCTTCACTGGCCCCTCCCTTTTTCTTTAAAATCCATTTTAACCATCCAAAATCGCGTTTTTGGATCGTTAAAAGCATCTAAGCTGAGAAGCTAAGCTACGAGCTAAGCTAACAGGCCGACCTCTGGAAAAAACCTCCGTCTTGTCGAAGCTCCAAAATTCACGGTTGAAACCCGTGCCTTTGTGTAAAAAGTTGTTTTTCTCTGCAAAAAGAAGCTGAGAACTTGTTTACTGATTTAAAAATATATATTTTTTATTAAAAGCTTTGTGTGACAAATGCTATGCTAAAGAGCTCAAACCACATCGAGCATCCGCCATTTTGAGAATAAAGGAAGGAGAGACGGCCCTGTCATTCCCCAATCTGTTACGGAAGCACGATCCGTAGTGTACTTCCGGGTTGCACGGATCGCCCTTGTTTATGAATAAAAACTGTCTTAATTTACTTAGAAAAGTGCACGCTCTACCTCCACC
>NC_056509.1:39091594-39116297 GCF_014905685.2 Nematolebias whitei
GGTGGAGGTAGAGCGTGCACTTTTCTAAGTAAATTAAGACAGTTTTTCATTCATAAACGAAATTATACTAGCACATTTTCCTTAATCTAGCATATTCAACAGCGATCCGTGCGACCCAGAAGTATTCCTTTTCGCGTATGCGCAAATGAGCTACACTACGGATCGGGTTCTATAACAGATTGGGGAATAACAAGGAGAGACAGCCCATGTCACGTCAAGGGGCCTTCCTTCCATTTTTCTTAGAGGCATGCTGCTCACCCCCTCACTATCCATCCTTCGGTTCAAACTCTTTTATACTGCCATCTGGTGGTCAAAAAAGGTACTACACTCTGTCAAATTTAAGAAGAAATGTTTGATAATTTGTTTTGTTACTAATTATTGTCAAATTTCCAACAATATTATCGTTTATCGCAATAATTTCTGAAATAATTAATCGCCCAGCAAAATTTGTTATCGCGACAGGCCAAATAATGAACATGATCTCTTGCTGAAAGGTTGGAAGCAGCTTTGGCTATTTCCCAAAGGAACTTGTTGCAGTAAACCACCGTTATACTGACAAAGAAGTTGAAGTCCCTGCAGAGGTATGAGACACTGATACTTTCATTCAACTTTTGATGGTTATCTATCCGTTCAATCCTGGATTGAAGCTTTCCAAACATGACACCACTAGTGAATATAACTGCCACAAATATATTTGTAATTTCCTTTATTTTTGTCTCATTCTTAGGAAACAGATTTTGTCTGTTTCGAAACTGGATTTGACAAGTTTGACACTTACGACGTAGATCAGCTTTTAGGCTCATCAGCGGAGAAGGAGAATGATAATCCTAACACGCAAACGTCTGTCCAAATCCAAGAGGCAGAGAGCACACGGGCTGAATCACAGCCATCAGTAGAGGAAGGGACTGAGAGTGACGAACAAATCAAGCATCTTGATAAAGTTCCAGAAGACCAAAGTGCCTCTTTACTTAAACTTGAACTAAACGCATCAACTGAATCACCGTTAGTAAAGGATTTCGAGTCTGATGTGCAAGTTGTGCCTGAAGTTACCGAAGTAAAAAAAGTTGAGTCTGCTTTGGAAAATGTGTCAGAAAGAAGTGAAACCAAAGATGGATCTGCTACAGCTGAAGTGGAATCTTTGCCCAAAGGAGAGTTTTTTATCAAACAAGTGTCCGTTTCAGTGGCGGAGCAGGTCCCCAAGTTAAAAACGTCCCTCGGAGCAACGTTTGACGCCGTCGTCACTGACGAAGAAACCACCACGAAAGTCACTCCACGTGTAGAGGACGTGGAAGAGGAGGCAGATCGTGAAGATGTCGCAGAAAATAAAGAGGAAATTCCACGGCTGCTTTTTTCTGAAGAAACCCCGGGTGCTTCAGCGTTGGATTCACTCGTAAAGCAAGAAAGCCCTCCATCAGTTCAGGACGAGGAGCCACATACAGCAGAGGATAAAAACCTGTGGACAAAAGTGTTTTCAGTTGTGACGGGAAGTGAGACCACAGCAGAAGATGTGAGTTCAGAAGAAGACGACGACGATGACGAAGAGGCAGAAACACAAGAGAATTTAGGAAAATCAGAGAAAGATCCACGTTTATCAGAATCTCAAAACGACCCAGAGAACATAACAGATCCCCAAGATGACCCTCATCCCAACACTGTGGAGCAAAATATTCAAGAAACTAAAAATGATGAAAACCCCCTGCGTGATGGTAAAGATAAGGGCGTTGCAGAAGTTATCAGACACGAGGAAGCTTTCTATGAAACGGCAAAACCAACCGATGAGCCGATACACCATCAAATAGACGAAAGTGTCGAAGCTGTTCCTAAAGATTATCACGCTAGCCCCCCTCAGGATGATAAATCTGATAATGAAACACATGAAACCAATGAGGACAGAAGTGAAGAGTCCACCGATGCAGAGTTTATCAAGAATGATGGTGATATGGAGGACAGTGATGTTTTAACAGAGCAGGTTTTAGACATTACCTTTGATGAAAACAAAACTGTGACCGAACAAGATCAGTCCACAGAAAACAAGGAATCTGATGATTCACGTGTTAAATATGTAGAAGATGACAAATCACATGATCATATCCCTGAAAATTTAGTGACGGATGTGGAAAGTAATAGCAGTCGGATGGGATCGCCTGTGGAGGAAGCAAAGGTTCATGAGCTGCCTCAAACAGAGGAAGAGGATGAAAAAGATGCAGAAAATGAAGATCGTAACGGAATAGAAGAAGAGTTACTTGAAGATGAAAATGCACTTTTGTTGTCACAGTCGGACGACATTCACGCTGAGAATCCCTCGCCCGAAACAACCCGGTCCGTTGAATCCGCTCCAGAGCTAGAATACAGCGACAGCATACTGAGACTGACTCTGCTGAGGGAGCACTTCACAGAAGAAAACATGTCGCGGCTGCAGAGGCTTCTCGGCATGAAGAACCTGTACAAAGTCGAGGCCATGTTCTCTGATCTGGACACAGAGCTGCTGGCTATCCGTGTGTCGAACACAGGATCCACGCAGGACATTGAAAATGCACTTGAGAGCATCCTGGAAGTTTCAGAAAACCCCATCCTGGACGAGATTGAGAAGATGCTCGATATGCAGGAGGCAAAACAAGATTACGAGCTTCATGCGAACACAAGCAGTGTGGATGAGGAAACTGAAGTACTTGACGACTTTCAAGAGCTCGCTTTCAGTCTGCGGCAAAAGTACTCGACAGTCAGCGACAGTGCACCTTTAACCACAGAAACATCTTTGGACAGTGTACGAGGTTGGTTTGATTTTTTTATTTTTTATTTGATTATTTTGTGGAACTTAGAGCTGTTGCAAGATTGCTTCATCTGTGATTTGCTGAGTCTGACAGAAATGTATTCAACTGTGATTGATGCAACCCCATCAAAATCAGTCCATGATTTACCGTATTTTCCAGCCTATAAGTCGCATCAGTCCAAAAATGTCTAATAATTTGGAAAAATCCATAAATGCGTTGTTTCGCTGTATAAGTCGCATCTATTACCCGGAAACGTGATCCAGTGTTGTGTCAAAAATAAATTGGCTGCCAAATGGTGGTCGCGGGAGCGTGCACGGGAGGACTTTAACAAGAATTTAACAAGATTAACACTTAAAAACAATTATTTTTTTGCTCAATTATAGAAAAGGTGTGTCTCGGTTTAACTTTTCCTTAATAAATGCACTTTGACGGTCAAATCAGCTGCATTTTCAAAAGCCGATGCATGGAAGTGAGAGCGCACAGCAGGATGACTCGCTGCGCATTTCATCAAAATTTAACAAGCTAACCACCTAAATACAATTATTTGTTAGCTCGACTTTATAATAAAGGTGTGTCTCAGTTGAGCTTTTACTTAATAAATGCGCTTCAATGGTCAAATTAGCTGCATTTCAGCAGGACGGCGCAGCAAAATGAAGCTGATTTGACGGTTGCTCCAGTCGAGCTGGACAAAGGTGAATTTGTATGGCAAGCCGGTTGTGTCATTAATAGCCACTTTTACCTATTACATGACACAACGACATGCCATACTACTCAAGTACCATCTAGTTGCTGAAAATGGTAGTGGTCAATATTTCCCATGTCAGAGTGAGTGAAAACAGTCATATCTCAGACAAAATTTGTTTATAAATATGAGGAAAAAAACATAAATAAGTCGCTTTGTCCTATAAGTTTCAGGGCATGTAAATTAGGCAAAAAGGTACGACTTATAGGCCGAAAAATACGGTACATGGATGGATGCAGCATTTAGTCTTTTGGTGAAGTCGATGAAATGGAATACATAATTTTATAACCAAATTTTTAAATTTCCTGTGATTAATCCCTAAGATTGCATGGAGTTTAACGTACTGTATTTGTTGCACTGCAGATGAACCTCAGTCGAATGTTAAAGAAAACACCTCCCACGTTGTCGAAGAAAAGGATGACAACACACCTGAAACCAGTCGCGACGACAACCTCGCTGTAACGGACCAAGAAGAAGAACCTGAAAAGATTAAAGAGGAACAGGTAGTTCAGGAGGAGGTGACTGGTGGACCTGATGTCAGTGTGGAGGTGACCGGTGGACAGTTTATTCAAAACAAAGACGATCAGCCAAGCTTCACTGGATCAGAAGAGGAGCAACAGCTCCCCGAAGCCACTCTGGAAACTCCTTCAGACATGAGCCTCGAGGCTGAGACTGAACACTCTCTCTCAGGTGTGTCATCTAAACATATTTATTTTAAATTATAACATCTGTGCTGGTTTATATTTTTGTCAGCGTGCTAACCGGACCAACTTCGATAACAAAGCTGCTCCTTGTGGAGATGACTCTAGATTATTAATTCTTGAAATCAGCTAAGGAATAATGTTTTAACTTTGTCCGATCTTTGTTTTCAGGATATGTTTATTTACTATAATAAATTAATGAGATTTAATCAGCTTCTAAAGTACACAGTGTAATCTAGCTAAATTCAAACTTTTCTCCCATAAGACTCTACAAACTCTGTGGAGAGTGGGACTGAAATACACGAGGAAGAAACTGGAGTCTTCGCAACTGGACTGGTTTACATGGGGTGCATTTTCTCACTAATGAAAAATAAAACTGCCGATTGGACCACGGTGGTAAGTCTGAGAATTACATCTTCTGTTCCCATTCTTTAACCGTTGCATACTTTTGGCCGGCTGTGGCTTAGTGGTTAGAGCAGTTTTCCTCCAACAATAGGGTTGGAGGTTCAATTCCATCTGCATGCATTCACATGTTGGAACTAGTGTCCCTGGGCAAAACATTGCTCTCCTCGTTACCCCACGTGTGCCCAGACTGTATGAATGTTATCTAAAGCACGGATTAGTCTCTAAAGAATGATTTAGTCCGATTAGCTTTGTAGAGATAGTGTAGAGTTTTGTATCAATGTGTGTGTGGAGGGTTCAATGCCCTGAGACAACATCTGTTGTGACTTGGCGCTATATAAACAAACTGAATTGAATTTAAATGAGGGCATAGATTGAGTTGTAGAGAGCTTTGAGCAGCCCGGTTAGCTAGAAAGTTGCCATATAAGTACAGTCCATTCCATGTACCATTTACTGACCTTAAATAAATCATTGTCTTTTATTTTATATCTAAACTAGATAGTACTCTTCAGTATTTGTCACTTAAACTGCTTTTTTTTTGTTCCTGTTAGAATAAAATTTAATAAAAATCATTTATTCAGTGTGTCATCTGGAAAACTTGCACTGCAAGGCAGCTGGGTTTTTGTGAGAACTTCAGATCACTATCATTGGAGACTCATTACTCCTTGCAAGGTTTCAGGCAATGCAGCTTTTTTAGAGACAGCAGTTGGGCCCAACCGTTGGCCCCAGGGTCAGCACTTTGTTTGCCTTCTCCTTTTGCTGTTACACAAACTGGCTTGAATTAAAAGTGAGCGGCGAGAGAGACATAAATAGATCTATTAAATGTGGAGGCAAATGTCAGCAAGAGGAAGTATCTTAAAACAAGAATTGCCTGCCTGTCGTCTTTAATTGCTCATTTAATAAATGTGCATAATACATATAAAAAATGTACACCAGCAACTGTTCCCTCGTTTGTTTTCCATGAACCATTGTCAGAATGCTCTACATAAAATGTTATGGTCTTGAGCTCAGAAAGGACATAAGATCTACCTCTTCATTTAGTTTATCCAGTTTGTAAAAAACACAAAATGAGGTAGGTTGTTGGGTGGAGAAGCAGTTTTGTTTTGTTGTTTCCTTAAACTGATGAAGCCTTCTGGATGGAGGGCGAAATGTTTCAGCACAACAAAAGAAACTGAACATTGTTGGACAAAATGAGGAGTTTTTAAGCCGCTTCACAGTTCGTATCAATAGTGTGAACTTTAGCTGTAAGTGTCAAATTTGGTTGTCAGTCTGAAGTGTCATTATTTTAAGCTTTTGGGTAGAAAAAGCATGCAGTCAAGTTGGGCACATTTTCTTAGGGAGACGCGCTGTCATCCACGTTGCTTTAAGGACATTCTGTCAAATTAAAAGACGTACGAGTTAAAGGCTAATAGCGTGATTGCTCAAATATAGTGGCTATTTTATTATTGTCAATATTAGTAAAAAATTATGATTTACAATATTGGCTTTGGTTTCATTTCTGCTGTGCTTCTGCAACAGATTTTGAGTCCAGCATGGTGTTATTTCTTTGAAAGCTTCAACGTATTCCTTGAGATTTTTTCATAAATAAGGAATTTCCGATTTCCTCTGAACGCCTCTCCGCCCGCCCCCTGCCAGTGGACCGTAGCTGTGTAGGGCTGAAGTTCAACGCTACCGGTGCTGAGCTGGCTGTTAGTCTGACAACGGAGGGCCTTATATTGGAAGACAATACTCCTAATACGCCGTCGTATTGCAGACTTTTACCTTTCAGCTCATTGTATCTTTTTAACTTTTTTTAAATTAAACTCCTGGTTATTTATTTTTAGCTCTAAGCTAACGTTTGTTGTGTTAGCGATAGTGACTGACGGCTGACTGCGTTAGCAAGCCGTTGTTGTCGAGTCTTATTTAATTTAGCACCTGCCTCGACTGATTTAACGTTCGCAGTGTTTGTAGGAGCTTAATATTAGTTTTATGGACGTATAATACTTTAAAACCTCGGCCCACCTCAGCTGTGTGGATTACTCTGAAGATAGACCAGCTATAAACAAACGAGCTAACATCTGTCAAATAGTGTTTGTGTTGCGTTCATCTTGTAAACATGGAGAGTGAGACACTATCCAAACCTGCTGTAACGGAACCAGAGCTCCTGTATGTGTTCTTTCTAAAAGAGCTGCAGCATGTAAGTAAATATTTTGTTAAGTTGACCCTCCATGCTCGGTTTTATTAATGCAATGTCCTGCTGATGTGTTGAAAACATGCCAAATAGACTGGTTTGTTGCACATTGTTGTACTTTCTAAACCTGTTGTTTGCAGCAGACACATTTCATCTAGCATCAGATATTATGAGGCCTACTCTTTTTTTTATTCTAATGGCATTATTTGTTTCCTGAGTTTGAGTGCAGTAGTAATATTTTGGACATTTAGACTCGTACAGCCCTGCTTGCTGAAGAGGATGTTGGACTTTACAGGAAGTGGTGAAGTAGCTGTAATACTGCAACCTTATTAGAGTTTGTTTGGTTTTTGAGGGGTGACTTTACGGTTGAACCACTACGCTCGGGTCTGATCCACTGCACGTTTTAAAATAAGAATTTGAAAGCGTTACGCAAATTTGTGTTGTATGTTGAAGTGCTGCAACAAGATACTTTTACACTTTTTTTAAAGGTCTCCGCGTTAATATATGAGCCTACTAATGGAAGCTATGTTGACAGATGTGCTGACGAAGAACGTTTTTGAACCAGTTTTGTGTAGACCTGCCTTTTTATTCTCGTTACGTTGTTCACATTGTATGTTAATGCTCTTAATGAAGCGATAAGACGATGTGACGGTGGTGTGATTGGGGTTAAGGCCTACTTGTGTCGAAAGAGCCTTTGTTAATCAAAGTTGGGTTAATGACTAAACTTTGTGTTAGTTGAAGACAGATGTGTTGTAATGAAAACGTGGTTTGACGTCAACATTTTCAGTGTTGCGTATTATGGTAACTGCTGTCTCTGTTTTATTGTCTGTCTCTATTATTTTGATTTAAACCATAAAGCGAATAACTTGGGGGAGTGGGGGTTATCTTACCGTGTTTTGGTCTTGATTTATTTAATGTAAACTGTGTTTTTGTGCTTCAGATGATTTCCTTGCTGCCAGAGGAGTGGAAGCCAGGGGAAACGCTGTTTGGTTGTCCTTGGCAAGCCGTTGTCATCACTGCTTTGGTTGGAGCGCTGAGCTTCACCCTCTTTTTCTGGAGGACTGTTTTGGCTGTAAGTGTTGTGATATCGCTGCTCTCGTTTCTTTTTAAGTTTCTATTACTGCGAGTTATTTTACATTTTAAATTTGTGTTAAAAAGACATGGTCGGTATTGTTTATGTTGGTCTTGTAAGTTTAATTTGTCCCAGAACTGAACAACATTCAGGTTCAGCCTGACAAAATGAAAAACTAACTTTAATTAACAGTTGAGCTATATTAAATAAAAAGATAGAGTATCTGTAAACTGTCTTCATATTTTAACAAATAAGCGTTTGCTTGTTTTTTATTTTTAGGTTAAGAAGAAGGAATACCTCGGTAAGTTGTATTTTATTTTAATATACCTTGCATTTATTTGCATTTCATTACAAAACAAAACTGTGTAAACCCTCACTAATTTAGTATTTCCTTTTCTTGGGGGATAAAAAAAGTGGATGAAAAAAAACTCCAAGCCCAAATCCAGGCGCTCAGAAAAGAGAAGTCGGATGCTCAAACCAAAGTAGTTGAACTCCAGAAGCAGGTTAGCTACATGATAAATGTGATGTGAAAAAGCTTCTTTAAAATTAAAATAAAACTAACAAACCATTTCCACCCCCAAGACTGAACAGCTGAAAGAAAACCAAAAACAATCAAAAGAGACCGTCAGTTTTAAGATGAAAACCATACAAGACTTGGAGGTAAGCTTGAAGGAAAGGTGTTTTCCTACCAGTTTTCAGTGATTTAAACATTTATGGTTATTTAACTCGTTTATTTTGCAGAGTAAAGTTTCAGAGGCGGAAAAAGTCAATGGACGCGTTTTTGAAGAAAAAAATAAATACGCAAAACTACTGGAAGAAGAACGTGCCATGTCTTTGGAAAATAAAAGCAGGGTGACTGTTTTTATTGTTTGTTTGTTGTGTTTTTGTCTTTTTTTTTTTTTTTTGTTAATACCAAGGCTGATGTTTCTTGACAGCTTGAAAAATTAGAGAAATCAAACGAGAAGTTGCAGCTCGGCAGAAAAAAGGTTCAGGAAGCCCTCGCTAAGGTACGTCCTTTAAACCGTCTTCACGTTGCCATTTTCACTCTCTCAATATACAAGTTCTGCTTTTTTTGTTTTTTTGTTGCAGACTACTGTTCTCCTGGACGAGGCCAAGATTCGTGAAGATGCACGAAACGCCCAACAAAAAAGTCTCCAGAAAGAATTTACCGCCATAAAGGAAGAAAACAAAAACGTAAGAGAGTATGTTGACTGGTTTGAGAATTGCTGACCACGAAAATGCGTTTGGTCAAGATTTCCCAGAGGCTCTCGTCTTGACGGTGGCGTTTCTTACAGCTCAAAGCAGCTATTAAAGGCTGGGAGGCAAAGCACAAGGAGCTGAACGAGAAGATTAAAGTTTATCAGAAGTCCCAGAAGGAGCTGGAGGACTCTGTGGTGCTCAAAGACCACAATCTGGAGGTCAGGCTTTTAACTGGTCCCACATTGTTACTGGGTTGGAAAACGAAACGTTAGCTCACGCCAGGCAACACCTTTCTGTTAGGTGCTGTCTGATCTCCTGGCTGATCTGGATGCATGCGATCTGCAGAAAGGTGAAACCAAAGTTTTAGCAAATGGTGAAGTAGCCACTGGTGAGTTTATTTTTTTTTAATCAGCCAGGATTAAACAACCTGTTCTGTCTTTGTAACAACTCAAGTTTCTGAAAGTCTTGTGTCATCAAACAGATAAGAAGACGGTCATAAAAAGCAGAATCAGGCAGATGATGGACGTGTCCAGGGTAAGAGTTACTCATCTGTGTTTTTGATCATTATTTGTGCCTGTGCTAAATGTTTAAATATGTTGTTTCTATAAAAATATACACGTTTCTATTCTGCATTATTTTTCTCCATACAGATCCAGACGACTCTCACTGTTGTTGAAGAAGAGCGGGATCGCTTCATGGCAAAACTACTGAACGAAGAAAAGTCGAGGAAAGAACTAGAAGGTACGTCGGTCGCTGAGAAGACATTTTACAGACTCGCACAATCTTGACTTTATGATTAATAGTCTAAATGAACGACCGCCTCTCAACTAAACCTTTGGGACTTTATTGTGCCCCAGAAAAACATCAGGAGCTGGAACACGCGATCGGAGTCCTAAAGAGCGATAAGAGCCAGGTCGAGAACCAATTCAAGGTCCTCCAGCAGAAAAATGAAATCATGGTTGAAATGTATCAGCAGAAGGAGAACGCTCTGCAGCAGTGAGTGAAACCAGGAACCACCATTCTCTACTCTTACACCATGTTGACACTATGTTCATGTCTGAGAGTAAACTAGACTTTGCTGTCACGTTTATAGACAGTAGTTTATCTTGTGTTCAAGACACCCCTGCGATAGGTAAAAATCTGCAAAGTAGAAACGCTATATATATATTTTTTTTAAACACTTTAAGTTAAATTGATATAGATTTCTGAGTTGAAACATACCAAAATAGTTCACTCAACTACCGTATTTTTCTAACTAAGTCGCACTTAAAATCCTTTAATTTTCTCAAAAATCCACAGTGAGCCTTATAATCAGGTGCGCCTTATGTATTAACTCTGGTTGTGCTTAACCTCGAACTGATTTTATATAATTATTGTGAATGAGTTGAATATAGTTTGAATTATCTGTTTTGTTTCGCTTAATGTGCCATATAGTCCGTAAAATACGAATAATTATTTTATTTTATGAATAATAAATTTAAATCAACTAAACTAAAGCAAGAGTTTATTTAGCAAGAGTTTGTTAATCAAGATAACTTGATGTTTATTCGTTCAACTTGAAATTTGAAGTTGAGTGAGTAGTGTACAGTTCTGCTTCGGGTGGCCGGCACAGGACCGGAGGTGGTCCAATTGAGTCTAAGTCTGGATGAAAAAAGTCCCGATGGAATCCAGAATCAGCCCCGGACCTTCGGCGGAGCGCCCCGCTCGGAGGTCCTCGTGGACCGGCTGCCAGCTCTCAGATTCACCGATGAGTCTGTGGGTCCGGTTCAGTGGGTTCCATGCGGCTCTCTGCATCCGCTGGGCGCCAATGTCACCGTAATAAGCACCAGACTTTTTCAGATCTGATCAATACTTTCCTTCGTATTTCAGCAGAAGGAAACGCGTCTTCTGGGCAGGGCATTGTTGGCTTCTGGGAAATGTAGTCGTTATGAGCGGGGATACAGCGTAGGCTTATTGAGAGAAAACTACAAAATGGCACCTGTCCAAAGTATTTTATTTTTCGTTAACTTTTTACTGTGCAGTATCCAGTTCCGTCCCAATCACTTAAGTAATATTAAAGTTGACAGTCGTGTCGTGTACAGTTTTTTTTCCATCGTGTACAATCTTACTTTGAAATACTGCGAATGTCGAACCACGAAGTAGCGAGGGACTACTGTAATAAGTTTTTACTCCGACTCTTGGCTAACTCCTAGTCAAGCATCTTCCAGATACAGTTGTGTGTTCTTGGAGGAATAAAGTTCTTGTTTCTTGATGGAGTGTGTTTTTATTGCGTTGCAGGAGGTTAACAAAAGAGGAGCTGGAGCGACGCAGTAAAGAGAATCTGCTGTCTGAAGTTGGAGGTAAAGCCCTCGAAGCGGAGGAGCAGGTGAAAATCTTACGGCAGCGCATCAACGAGATGGAGGAGCAGATGGCGAAGACTGAAGACGTCTACAAAGAGCAGGTGGAGTCGCGTTAAAACGATTTATTAAAATAAAATCCAGAGCATTCGATGTGACTTTCTGCTTCTGTTGTTTTTAGATAAAAGAGCAGGAAAACAAAACTCATTCCAACTGGGTACGTTTCACAGGATCCATTCACATTTAGCAGCGCGCTGTAAAAACACGGTGCGCGCGCTCACTTTCCGTGCCGTTCGCAGGTTAACGCTCGTAACGCAGAGCGGGCGCTGAGTCAAGAAAAGCTTGAATCATCAAAGCTGCGCGAAAAGTGAGTCTTGTCTTTAAAAAAGTATTTAAAAACGCTCCTGTTCAAAAATATCTTTTTCTTTTAAACGTCGCAAACAGAACTATATTTTTAGCGTTTCGACATTTCTCTTTTCAGACTGGTTGTGATCACCTCCCAGCTTAATGAGCGCCGCGCTCCTCTGTTCAGGCCCAACTCTGGTCAGCCTGCAGGTCCTCGCCAAGGTAAGGCCACACGGACGCCTCCTGTTGGTGCCCTTCATTTTAAACCGAAAACTTTGATCCTGCAGAAGATGCTTTTTTAAAATTCCTTCCAGTATTGATAAAAGGAGCGCACTGTGCTGGATTCTCTGGAGCCCGCGGACCTCTTTTTTTGTTTTATTGCCAGCCGTATCTTTGCTTTTGATAAATGGTTTTATTGCAACAGGTGATTCATACGGGCCCTCTCCTGTGAGTGGAGGTGCTCCATCCCCTCCTATAATGATCGAGGGTCCCAGGCGCCCTCCTTCTGCCCCAGTTGGGCGAAGAAATGACCCGTATGGTGAGTCCACGTGGATCTCCTCACCTCCTTCAGTTTGTACCAAAGCTGGACATCGTCTCTTCTCTACATCCGTGTCTTGAAATTATTTTTTCCACACCTGACTTCTTTTTTTTTTTTTTTTCAGCTCTCTCCCCTTGTTATTTAACTTTTATTTATTTTTTTGTGTGTAAAGCACCTATGACTTACTTCTTCTTCCTTCCTTTTTTTATTTTTATTTCCGTTTAACCATCAGAAAAATAACCTTTTCTTTTGTTATTGCTGTACCATTTACTGTGTTTTCCAGCGTATAAGTCACATCAGTCCAAAAAAAAAAAAAAAAAAACGCATCACGAAGAGTAAAAAAACATATAAAAGTCACTTAAGCGTATAAGTCGCGTTTATTACGCGCCACCGCTGACCCCGGGAAACGTTGGGCAAGTGTCGTGGCAAAAATCGATTGGCTGCCACGGGAGGACTCGCTGTTGCAGTTTTTTGAAATTGAACAAGATTAACACTTAAAAACAATTGTTTGCTCGACATTATAACAAAGGTGTTTCAGTTTAACTATTTCCTTAATAAATTCACTTTAATGGTCAATATTTGGCGAGGGGGGTCGCAGTACAGGAACATATACCCTACCGGTAGTTGTCAAAAGCCTAGAGGGCCCTCTCGCACCTCTAGCGGCTGCAAATGGTAATGTTTACATTTAAAGCGTTAGTCAAAAATAGCACTATGAATATGGAAAAAACAACATAATTTGCAGGACTGGCAAATCTATGCAAAAGATTTCGACTTATACACTGGAAAATCCGGTATGTTTTGAAAGCTCCAAAATGTACTTTTTCACTGTTTAAAAGCAGAATTTAGTCAATAATTTATTTTGTTAGTTGAATTTATTTTTTTTAAAACCTTTTGTGATATTTTTCATTTTTATCTTGTAAAATTGTTTCCAGGAAACATAATTATTGGTCCTTGGGGTCCGTAGTCATCCATTATTTATTATTTTCTCAGGTCCTCGTCCTCCATCTGATCCACATGGTTGTTACCCAGAAAACAAACACGTCCCTGGGATGGGTATGTTTTTTTTAAAAGTTTCTGTGTTTCCTGCAGTCCAGACTACTTTTAACACCTTCCTCCTCTTCCAGACATGATGGGACCTCGTAGCTCGTCTCCAGCCAACCTGGATGGAACCGTAAGTCATTTATGCTCCAAACGTGATCGTTTAAATTCAACGCATCCCTTCCATTTGTAGAGCGGGAGCTTCGACTTACATGTCAGTATGTCCTTGCTCTGAAACAGACCCAAGCAGTAGAGGCACAGATAAAAGCAGAAACTCAGGCTGTGGTTTCCACAGAGAGTCCAGAGCCAGTGAGTATGTGAAGGTCACGTCCAGGTGTGAAGGTGTATGAAAAGCACTCTAACTGCACTTGGATACTGAAGGAGTTTAAAGTTTTGATTAATTGGGGATGAGTTTGTTTGTTTTGGCTGAGTTTGTGGTTTCACTTATGGCTAACCGAAGCTGAAATGCATCTTGGTTGTAGTTTTGGTTTTAAAAGTAACTCTGTGTCAAAGGTCAAGTTCTTCATAACGTGGTCTGATTTTTCACCCAAATCAACGCTGTGGTTACTGGTCGTGTGATTCAGCTCTGGTTTAACCCACTTCTTGTTTGGGAGTAAATGGTGCGGTTCATGGGTTTCTTCACTGCATGACTTAACATCTCAGTCCATCTGACCACGCAACGTTTGGGTCTGACCCTGACAGATTTATCTTTCTCGCGTTGCTTTAAGGGACCTGGATCCTTCCTGGTGTCACCAATCAGAGACTCGCCCAGCTCCATGGCCCAAGGACCTCCACCGGGCCCTGGACCCCACGACCCACTACTTCCTCCTGGACCCGGTGTGCGTCTGCCGCCACCCGGACCTTACAGATTGCTACGACCTGGTCCATACCAGCTCCCACCTGGTCCTCTTCCTCCAAATGTACCTCCTCCCTATCGCGGTCCCCCTCTGCCAGCCAATGGTATGCTCCCTCCTGGACCCATGGGAGGAGAGTTTGGACCTCGACCTGCCAATGGACTTGTATTCCACCCCAGACCAGGTCCCGGACCTCTAATTGATCCTCGAGGTCCTCCACCACCACACTTCCGTCCTCCTCCACCTCATAGTTTTGGACCCATTCCACCACCCGGTATGTTTAGTCCGAACAGGTTTAAATGTTCCTTGTATCAGTAGCAGCAGATTATTTCTTTAAACCTGTTCGTGTTGTGGATTTCATCCTTTTAGGTGTCCATGGGCCTGTGGGACCTCGACCACCTGTCCCTCCTGATATGCGCTTCCCAAGACCTCGAGACCACATCACCCCACCGATGGACCTACCTCCAGGTGTCCGACCCCTTCCTGGCGACGCATATGGTCAGGCTGCACCCAGTGCCATCCAGAACTCAGCGGGCCCTCAGAGCGGCCCTGGTCAGGACCTGCACATGAGGCAGGAGCCCCCTCAGGACTCAGTGAGGCCACCACTGGTCAAGCCTTAACACCACCACCAGCTACGGCAAAGGAATTAACCACATGTTCACCTCTAGACTAATAGGATAACCCCGATCACGTCCAAAAACAGGTCATGATTTTCATTTTTCTGTTATTATTATTTAATTGCAATATTAAAAAAGAAAACAAGGTCTTTAAAGAATCATTGATCAGTGTCTCTGAGAAGCCGATTGTGCAATAACACTTCAGATGTTTAATCTTTTAAAAAATATATAAAATTCCTTTTTTTAAATGTTTTCTGTGGAAATCATTTTTTAGCATCAGGGTTTAAGTTTTAGCATTTCAAGATTTCCACTTGTTTCAAAACGAGCGTACAGGAAATGTGTAATTTGAAGGGCAGATGTATAAGTTATTTTACTACGTTGATAGAACTTTTCATAATAAAGGATGTAAACGTGTCACTTATCGACTGCAGGATGTGCTTTATATTCTCTGACCAGGGCTTGAAAGAGATGAAAACTTCAGATAAATTATGGAGTATTATTTAAACACGAACTGGAGGTTGGATAAACAAACTTTTTCAACAGTTTTCAGTAACTTTGAAAAAACAGTTTGACCTGATTTCTGTTTTTCAACAGTTCACGAGGATAAAAATGTTCATTTACTCAAACTATGATGTAAACTATGTTTTCAAACCTCGTCGTAGTGAAACAGACCTGCCTCGCTCTGCCCGCACTTCCATGTTCTAGTGAATTTCAGGTTTACTGGTTTTTCAGCCTTCGTGTCACGTCAGGGTTTCACTCAGCTGTGAGGAGTCGGAACAGGTTGTAAAGCAGATCAATAAACCCAAGATTTAATTTGTCTGCTCAATAATTGATGCATAGTTAAAGAATATTTAAACCTCACTGTGTGATTGTTTGAATCATTCACACTTTTATGATCCATTTTTCAGCATCTTTCTCGTTCCACAATTTTTGTGCTATTTCAACAAGTCAAATATCAAAATGTTCAGCTTGTTCAGAATGGTGCTATGACTTTAGCTTTTTGAAATATTTCGCCTTCACTGCCAATTTTTCCCTCAGAAAATGAACTGAGCTCATTTTGCATCCTTCAAATCTTCAGATCTGTTTACAACCTTTTACTGCTCCTTTCACATTTTCTTCAGCTTCCTTGTGCAAATTTTAACTTTTCAGCTAATTTCAGCTGTTTAGAATATTTCTGTTAACTGCAAAATTTGTGTGCTAACTTTCTGCTAATTTCAGCTTATGCTCCTTTCAGCGTATTTTTGCATATTTCAGCTTTTTATGCTAATTTTAGCCTTTTCAGCCACTTTTTTTTTTTTTTGCACTCGTTTCAACCTTTTTCAGTCCAATTCAGCAACAATGTGCTCTCTTCACTTCTGGTAATTTAAGCTTCCTTCAGCTTTTTGTAGCTACATTTCAGCCTTTTTTTTTTTATTTCAGCTTTTTAAAGATAATTTCCACTTATTGTGCTCATTTCTGCTTCTTTCAGTCTAACTGGTCAAACATGTTCTTTCTGCTCGCTTCTGCTAATTTAAGCTTGTTCTACCTTATTTTAGCATTTTTAAGCTAATTTCAGCTGTTTTCAGATACATTTGAGTTCATGGTAAATTTAGCTTCTTTCAGCCTATTTAACTTCTTGGTTAATTTCAGCTAGTTTCAGCTTTTTCTGCTATTTCAGCTGCTATTTAGCTGTTTTTATGCTAATTTTAAAAAAAAATCAGCTTATTTCAGCTCTTTCCGCTTCTGGTAGTTTTTGTTTCTGAATTTACAGCCTTTTTTTTAAGCTAATTTCCTAATTTTTGTGCTAATTTTGTACTTAAACCTAATTCAGCAGGCTTGTTCTTCCATTTCAGCTACACTTCAGCACGTTTCTTTAGCTAATTTCAGCTGTTTTTCAACAAGTTCTTAACACTGCATTTTCACAGGAAATGCAATTTCTCTTTTTAATTGTTTTAAATCATTAATCCTGGTTAGTTAGGATGAAAGTGGTAAATGCTGTATGGCACTTGGCTCTCTACCCTTTGCATCAATAAGGTTCAAATGATAAACGGCACATAATGCAGAACTAAAAGCAGAAATGCACCAACTGCTACATCAAATGTTTAAAGTACATGAAAGACAAAATGGACTTAGTTGGAGTTTATTAGAAATCAAACGTTTGAGTCGTCTCAGTCACAAGAAGTAAAAACAAGATGTCTCGGTTTGACACTGAATTAAATCTTTACTGGTAATTCATCAGTGTCTCTTCAAGGGTTTTTCAGATTTTTGATGTTACAAAAATAAAATCTAAAAGTTCACTTCATGACATAAAAAAAAAAAAAATCATATTCTGAACATTTACCAGTAAAGAAAAACCCATTCAGATAAAAACACGACGCAAAGTAAAGTAACACCAAACTTCAGAGAGAAGTCTCTGAAGCACCCAACACTGATTTTCTGCTTGTTTTACCGTCCATGAAGCTTTTATAATGTGGACAGGAATTTAAAATCACTAATACTGATATACAAGGACACAATTCATCACAGGGCAATTTTTATAAACGTTTAAAAACTTGGATTTCTGTTCCAGTATTCTAATCATCGAGGCTGGATATATTTATTTTGTCTTCACTAATTATGCTTTTTTGTGCCTGTGGTGATTTGAAAAATAAAGAGAGCTCTCCATCTGAAATGACAATATTTAAATTTACCTTTAGAGGTGACAAAGCAGAGTTCATTTTCCCTAGAATTAAATAAGATTGGTTTATAAATTAAAACCATAAGATAAAAAAAGCTATTGATGTTGAACAATAAAAACAAAAGGAATATAGGATGTGCAAACGGAGTGAACAGAAGCTACATGTGTGGACTTTTCACCAGTTCCAGTTAAAATGTTAGTGTGAGGCAGTAGGTTAAAACATTTGGCAAACTTCATGGTTTTATCATTTTATGTTCATATACTACAATAAAAATCCTCCCAATGGCACACAGCCTCTAAACATTTGGAGTTTAGTCTTGTTGCTGTAACTCTTTAACTCCCCAGCCTTCGTTGAAAACAATGCAGCACCTATTATTATCCACCTGACAAGGGTTTCTTAACTTTATATCTTACTCTTCCTTCAACTTTAATTTGGCCCGAACCACAACGTGCACCCCCACAAGTTATATCAAAACGACCGGCTCAGCACCGTGATGTTACTTTTCTTGACATTTTGAGTTACCATGGCAACATAATTTACAAAGAGCCCATTTTTTTTAGTAATATAATCTGGTTGCAAATCAAATATCCAAGATGGACACCTGAGCTAAAAAGGAAAAATACTGTGAATCAGACGTTTTTAAGAGATATTGAGCTGAAATTTGGTGTAGTAGCTGAGAGCAATGCCCACTGAATAATTAATTAAAACAAATTAAAGATGGCCACCAAAGCTACATTTAAATGGCGTTAACTCTATTATTACACATTTGGTGTGCTTATATATGAGAACTTTCTCCATCACATACTCAAGTCAAAAATCCAAGATGGCCACCATAGATTAAAAGAACAAATGACTCATGGATATTTTGCCGTTTTGAGCTGGAATTTGATATGGTGGTAGTTGAGTGAACCCGAACACATCGTACTGTCAAATCAAAATTTAAAAAAGGCCGCCACATGGCAGTCCCCATCAAAGTTTCTCCAGAAACTTTCTAGTTGCTTTATTTCAATTCGACTCGGATAACTCGAACAGGAATCTCCTTCATTTGGAACCAGAGTGCAAACACAAAAACTGAATGTTTCACAATAGATTAGATGTTTTCCAAAGTGACGCTGGGATTAAGAAGTTAATGTTTTGCTTTTTCTCCTCATTTAAAAGTTCAGAGTCCAGTGCCACAAACACAACAAACTTGGGGGGGGGGGGGGGGGAATCCTCCCGAACATGTGTCATCTACACGTGGAAGACTAAACATGAGGTGGTTTCAAACTGATTTACCGTGCTACCGCTTTAAAAAATAAAAATAAAGTGTTCAGATTTTTGAGTTTCAGCTGAAACCAAAAGCATTTAAATATAAAACCTTTGAGTGAGCTGATGTGACAAACATCTGGGTCAGTTTGTGTATTTTCTTCATAAATCCCACAGCCTTGATTTGGTATTACTGGATGATGATGAGGAGGAGGCTTCATGGGATTAAGAGAGGCGACTCGAGTTTAGCTGTCTTTGTGTAGCGTCTGATGGAGGTGGAGATAAAGTGGTTTCTTTGTGAGAAGCTGCAGTTTCTTCCTCTTGAAGTCAGTCGGCTTCTTGTACCTGAAATCCAAGGAGGAACCAGATTTTACTTTGCGGCACCGCAGGAAACGTTACCTCGATTAAAACACACTCACAGTTCTATTACGATCGGCCCGGGTTTGATCTCGTCCATTTCCATGAAGGCGAAACATTTTGTGCTGGTGAACCTCTTTTTGGGCTTGTAGTGCTTAAATTCAAAGAAGATCGCTGCTCCTGGAAGAATCAACAACATAAGGATATCAAAAGGAGGGCAAACGAAGAAAACCGTTGCGAGGATGGTTTAAAACAAAGTTATGAACAATTAGTATCTTACCTGTTGTAGATGGCTCTTTGAACAACCTCACTTGGGAGAAATTTAAGTTGAATTCTGACTGAATTGATGAGCTAAAGGCTAGTCCGAGCTCTGGACTGAAAACATACATTCCTGCCATCTTTAAAAAACTCCACGCTCTAAATTCTCATGCTAACTTATGAAAACATTTTATAAACATTTAAATTTGTGTCGATGTTGCACAGTTAAACAGTTTCACGTTTGTTTTCTTTACAAACACAAATATTGCTAGCAGCAGCTAGCTGTAGCACTCATGGTGCAGCCCGGGGTTCCTCCTGTGAGAATATCTGCCAGAATAATAAACGAAATGGTAAATTGACAGCCAAGGAATGATTCATAAAATAGTGTTTGCACGAAGCACGATGAAATGATTGAGATTGAAGCCATTTTAAAAAGTAACCCACTTTGGTCTCAATCCTGCTCAGACTAGCTCAGACTAGCCATTAGCTCATTAATTCAGTCATATTTCTCCAAACTAAGGTCAACCATTGAGCTACGTATCTACAACAGGTAAGATATTTGTTCATAAATTTTCCACAGAACTTTGCTTCAAAAGATTCAAGTTAATCCTTAAAGTAAGGTAATATATTTAAAGTTCTTTGAAAACTTTTAGGAACGTGCAACTAAGGTAAACAGAACATTGTTACAGCCGTGAGAGCGGGATTACACGCTGCATTACAAAGGTGCAAAAATCAGCACTTTGGCTCAGTAGAGGTAGATCCAATGTTCTCACCGCTATTTAAGATTTTATTTATATTTATTTATAGATTTTCTATGGGGTTAAGGTCAGGCGAGTTTGCTGGCCAATTAAGAACAGGGATACCATGGTCCTTTAAACCAGGTACTGGTAACTTTGGCACTGTGTGCAGGTGCCAAGTCCTGCTAGAAAACAATCTGCGTCTCCATAAAGCTGGTCAGCAGCAGGAAGTGCTCTAAAACATCCTGGTTGACCTTGGACCACAGAATACATTGTGGACCAACACCAGCAGATGACATTGCACCCAAACCATCACTGATGTGAAAACTTGACACTGGACCTCAAGCAACATGGATTATGTGCCTCTCCTCTCTTCATCCAGACTCTGGGACCTTGGTTTCCAAAGGAAATGCGAAAATTATTTTCATCAGAGAACATAACTTTGGACCACACAGCAGCAGTCCCAGGCGAGATGCTTCTGACGCCGTCGCTTGTTCAAGAGTGGCTTGACACAAGGAATGCGACACCTGAAACCCATGTCTTGCATACGTCTGTGCGTGGTGGTTCTTGAAGCACTGAATCCAGCTGCAGTCCACTTTTTGTGAATCTCCCCCATATTTTGGAATGGGTTTTGTTTCGCAATTCTCTCCAGGGTGAAGTTATCCCTATTGCTTGTACACTTGTTTTCCACCACATCGTTTCTTTCCCTTCACCTCTCTATTAATGTGCTTGGACACAGAGCTCTGTGAACAGCCAGCCTCTTTAGCAATGACCTTTTTTGTCTTGCCCTCCTTGTGTAAGGTGTCAATGGTCGTCTTTTGGACAACTTTCAAGTCAGCAGTTTTCTCCATGATTGTGTAGCCTACAGAACTAGACTGACCATTTAAAGGCCTTTGCAGGTGTTTTGAGTTAATTAGCTGATTAGAGTGTGGCACCAGGTGTCTTCAATATTGAACCTTTTCACAATATTCTAATTTTCGGAGATACTGAATTTGGGGTTTTCATTAGTTGTCAGTTATAATCATCAACATTAAAATCAACATTTGAAATATATTAGTCTGTGTGTAATGAATTAATATAATATACAAGTTTCACTTTTTGAAGGTACTTACTGAAATAAATCAACTTTTTCTTGATATTCTAGTTTTATGACCAGGACCTGTACATAAACTCTGCACCTTCTTGTTCTCCCAGTACGTCTCTATAAAGAAAATAACTTTACTGATCCACAGGGTTCGTTTCCAAAATCGATCAAACCCTTAACGTGTTCTTTTGCACATTTGTGACATTAAAGTTTACAAGAAATCTTAAAGGTTTTTTTTAATGTGCAAATAAACAAAGCTGCAGTTTCTGAAAACTTTCTCATTTGATTCTCCAGAGCTCTGGGCAGCTGTTTAACATCTGTTCATTTTACTTTAGGTGAAGTTCTGAGATCATGTCTGCACGTCACTCTAAATGTACAAAGGTTTTACAGCTGGAACCGTTTTATTTTATTTTTTGTTGGAAGTATGTGAGCTGCACGCTTTAACGCACAGGAAGTCCAACACCTGGTCACGGCGAGGCAGGACCAGGTCGTGTTGGACTCGAGCGACTGCGTTTACCTTTGGGTAATTTCTCTGTGTGTCTCTGAATCTCTACGTCCACACTGAAGTGAACGTAGGTGTCTTCCTTTCTGGTGGCCACAGGAGTGTCCTGTGCTGGGTTCAAATCCACGCCGTTCACATCTGAAGGCAGAACACGCAACGTTTGTTCTCAAGAGTGGAAGAAGACGGATTTTTAAGGTTATTTTTGTAAAACACAGTATGAGAGCAAAGGAGAGGATGTGTAAGTACTCTTTAAAACTGAATCAAATATTAAACAGAAAAAAAAACACATTCTGTGTGAGAGCTGAATGAATATGTTGAAGAATCTGAGGTGGTCAAGTTAAAAGAAAAACACTAGCTAAAGGCTAAATAAAGGTTGAATGAATAAATGGAGCAAATGCTAGTCGAAAGCAAAGTAGAAAAACTAGCTTTAATGAGAAACGGTTAGCTAAAAACTACATCTAGCAAAAAGAAAAGCAGCAAAATACTAGCTTGAAGTTAAAAGATGCAAAAAGCTAGCTATAGACTGAAGTAACGAAGAGCTGGCAAAAATAGGAAAAGGCTAGCTAAAAGCTAAAAACAGCAACAACTTTACTAAAAGTATCAAAATACTGTACAAGTTTTTTAAAAAAGCTATCTAAAAGTTACAAATTGTGAAAGGCTGGCAATAAGCTGAAGTATTGAAGTTAGCCAAAAGTAACAAAGGCTAGGTAAAAGCTATAAGCAGAAGAATGGCAGCTAAACACTAAAATTGCAAAATGCTAACTAAAAAAACTGAAAAAATGTGTACCTAGAGCTAAAAGTAGCAAAAGACTATCTACAAATTACAAAAAGCTAGCTAAAAGCTAATCAAGCCTAGCAAAAGACTAGCTAGGTGCAAAAGGCTGGCTTGAAGCGACAAGAGGCAGAACAGTAGCTAGAAGTAGCAGAAAGCTAACTAGAAGCTAAATGCTGCTAAATCAGCATTCACACAACAATAAGTAAACGTTAGTCTAGAGCGCTGCAGCAGCCGTTTAAAAACAGGTTCTGTACCTTTGACGCTGATGGTGACGTAAGGATCGATGCACTGGCCGGCATCCTTCAACCCAATTTTTTCAATCTTTATTGTAAGTAGTGTCATCCCAGGTTCTGAAGGTAACCGTGGCAACAAGGTCCCTGTAAAAGGACAGAAGTTACACGTCAGCGATGGAGTCTTCATTGAATAAGGGCAGCCAACTCGTTTTTTTGTTGGTTTTCTACATCAGCTGATTGGATTCGAACTGATTGGCCTCTCTTTTATTAACGGAGCCACGTTTGATTTATTTCAGCTGTTTAATTCCTCATGAAATCCATCGTACCCACAGCACTGATTCCTAGCCACATTTAAAAACCAACTTCGAAACTCTTTAGGAAACAGTTAGCTATACAATGCTAGCAGCTAACAAGATGTGGGATTAAATATTTACATATCTTGATTCTAGGTAACTTTAAAATTATTTTTTTGTCTTCCTACATTGACTGGCAGCTTGACCACTAACCACATTTAAAATTATAGACTGTTCTGATCCAGCGACAGATTCTGTGATTCTAATATGCATCAAAACTTCTTTTAAAAGTTTTGCTAAGAATATTTTAAAACATAAATAACAGAAATTGCAGTTTAAAAAAACGAGCACCGGATTAAAAATAAGTTTGAAAAGGTTTTTAGGATAAAATCTTCAAACAAAGCTGACAAGTTAAACCTGCGAGCAGACACAACGTTGACTTTCTTGATAAAACTGTAAAACATCAAATTTGGACTCAGTCAAGAAAAACAATTAACCCAGACAAACACTTTTAGACAAGTTTTCTCCGTGTTTGTGTCGTAGGTTCTGATAATAAACAACATGAAAAAAGGATCAAATCAGATGCTGTGTGCAGAAAACTCTGTACCTTGAGAAGCTGAGAATGAAGCAGGCAGAGGTGAGCGATGAAGCCATGCAGAGCACCGACAGAGAGAACAAAACCGGTCAAACACACAACAACGTGACAAAACACATGAGATGGAGCAGCCACCGAACGGTTCAGAGTACCAGGAGCTCTCGGTGGGAACGCTTCGGCTGAGCCGGCTCCTGCCGCAGCATCCTCCTCTTCCTCCAGCTCAAGGTTCTCCTCCTCACCCGGAGCGAGGATTTTCCTGACGGAGAGGAAAGATCAGTTTGTCTAAAGATGAACAACAAAAGGTCAGACCGATCTTCACCTGCTTCATTAACAGCTCAAGCAGAAAGTGTTCATATGTTTTAAATCAGATGTGGCCAACTTAAGGTCCGAGGACCAAAAGTTGGCCTTGGACAATCTCCATCAGCCCCTCAACATCCTGAGTTTAACGACTTTTATAATAAAAGACTGATAAAAAAAATTAAGCAATTTATCAACGACATTTAAGGAAATTTAAATTAAACATCTTACGTAAAACTTTTTAAAAACATTTTTTAAGTCATCGTGTTTCCAGAACTAGACTGAATCTTAAAGACTTAGACACACAAACAAAAGTTTGTTTTGCATATTTCTGCTAAAGTGCATAACATGTTAAGCTAACATGCGTAATGTGTTAAGCTAACGTGCATAACTTGTTAAGCTAACGTGCATAACTTGTTAAGCTATTGTGCATAATGTGTAACGCTAACATTAATAACTTGTTAAGCTAACGTGCGCAACTTGTTAAACTAACTTGCATAACATGTTATGCTAACGTGCATAACATGTAACGTGCATAACATGTTAAGCTAACGTGCGTAACATGTTATGCTAACATTAACTTGTTAAGCTAACGTGTATAACTTGTTAAACTAATGTGCATAACATGTTAAGCTAACGTGCATTACGTGTTACGCTAACATTAATAACTTAAGCTAACGTACCCAACTTGTTAAACTAACTTGCGTAACATGTTATGCTAACATTAATAACTTGTTAAGCTAACGTGCATAACATGTTAAGCTAACGTGCATAACATGTAATGTGCATAACATGTTATGCTAACATTCATAACTTGTTAAGCTAACGTGCGCAACTTGTTAAACTAACTTGCGTAACATGTTATGCTAACATGCATAACATGT